>NC_045144.1:215992-285086 GCF_008831285.2 Nymphaea colorata
AGGCTATACGATATAGCACTAGACACTGCCAGGGGAATTGAGTATCTACAGCAAGGCTGTGACCGAAGAATCATCCACTTTGACATCAAGCCACATAACATTCTTCTAAACAGTGACTTTACACCAAAGATTTCTGATTTTTGGCCTAGCAAAATCATTTTGTAAGGAGAGAAACAGTGTAACTATTACAGAAGGCAAAGGCACAATCGGTTATATTGCTCCCGAATTATTTTATGGGAATTCCAAGCATGTCTCACATAAAACTGATGTTTCATAGCATTGGAATGCTACTGATGGCGGTGATTGGGATGAAAGAAAAGTTTGGTCCCACTGATGGGGCTTCTAGTGAAGGGTATTTTCCTCAATAGCCAGCAGGTGATTGCGATCAACACCACTTTTAGATTCTACAAAATGTCAGCCATTTTTTCGGAAGACGGTCAACTTTATCTGAGACGTGGAAGAACAGGGCACTGCTTTGCCTTTTTGAGGCGGGGTTGAGAAACATACACCAAGTTTTACGTGTGAAGCATAAATCCGTAAGCAAGAACTATGGTTCCTTGGATTAAAGCGTATTCTAGTTAATATCAGTCAATTCATCTTCCTTCGCTTCTACTTTCACCCATCAGCCCCTTCACTTAATTATCAATGCTTTCTACTCTAATATGCGTCCCCATCGAAATATCGGATTAAGATTCTCACTATTGCTGCCAATAGAGTGGAGACAGAGTAGATGTTGGGCTGTTGACCTTATTGTAGTATTGTTAAAAATTGAAAGGTATAACAAATGAAGTAGTGAACTGTGGGATTCATCGATTCAACAGAATCGGCCATGAATTGCCAAATATATTATCTATTCAAAAAGTAAACGAACAATTGATTCAACAAACTCTGAACTCTGAGTGCAGCCCATCTCCCGCGACAGGTTGATGTTCCACGGAACCATTCTGAAAGACCGAGGGCGTTGAACTAGGCTGCCTCTCCCTCTGTTCAGACAGTTTGACGGTGAGTCCCGCTGTTATGCCTGCAACTCTTCAGAAAGGCAGTTTATGAAATTTTTAAAACTAAAGTGTTTCTCCAAAATATTTCGGTCAATTTTGAAAGTTTGTCGAGAGGGTAGGTTTATCGAGCCCTACCCATGTCTTTCCTTCTTCAGTGCGGACAGAATTGCTGCCCGTTAGGGCAGAGTCTTTGCTCGTGGAGAAGGCTCCTCTTCCTCTCGCAGAAGCTCTCCCGCAATGCAGCTGCTCATTCTCGTAGCGCATGTCTGCATCAGCTCCTCTTCCGCATCTCTGTCGAGGTAAGGCGCAGGCTTGCCTCTTTCTATCCGTTTCATTCTCACGTCTTCCTGTGTTTCCTGTCTGCCTTTCCCCAAATCGCAGCCCTAGTCGTCTTCTTCACCCGGGTCGTTTGAGATATGCTTTATCTTTGAAAAAGTAGATGATATTTGTTTCTAAGCCCAACTGATTGAGTCATTGAATATCATACGGTGGCCAAAATTTATTGGATCTTTGTTGCCTTTTCTGTATTTGAGGAACATTGTGATCACTATCCTCATTAGCTTGCTCACACAGGACGGTAAGGGTTCTCCTTGAGATTCAGACAAATCGCCGATTTGCAGAGGCAGACCCAGCTATGCATCCGGCTGCCCTCCTCTTTCCAAACCCTCTCCTCTTTTAAGTCTGCCCACTTCCATTTCCTTCGTATTAAAACATGTCATATCATATCATAGAGCTCTTGGCTCCCTTCACTTTGAACCCCACATAGGATTTGCCAAGTTGGACAAGTTTCATATACTAATAGGTAACTGAATTATGAGGATTGTTAATTTTGTTGGAGAACGTGCGCTGAAGGCTTCACTGGTTGTGTCCCTTCATTCCCAAACTTCTTCACCATGCACCTCTTTATTTCGCACCCATTCAAGAGCCAGAGCGGTTTCAATAGTTGAAAAATTTTTGAGGATCAGTCCCTGCTCACCTTCAATGTTAAGCACCTGTGTTCGTGTCCATTGATGGTAGCCGTTAGCCAAAGTGATTATCCATCTTCATTCTTCATTCTTCATTCTTCATTCTTCTCTCGTTGTGTATCATGACAAGAACCGATAAGCATCTGACCGGTTTATATCTACGTGTGAACTTGTGCTTGTGAATCTAGATTCTTTCAACAAACAATTGGTAGCAGAGCCAGTTAATGCCCTATATCATGTCTTCTTTGTTTGGAACCGTACTAGAGACCAGTAGATATCTGTCCACCGTACAGATCAACGACGGCATCTAACCGGCAGTCTCCCCCACATAGGGGATCTCTCTTTTTGTGCCCTTAAGCTCCTTTCTTTTATTAGAGACCTCATTGAAGCAGTAAATATGGTTAAACTGATGATAGAAAGATGATTCCTTGTTGTCTTCTTTCTGCTCCTCTTCCCTTTAATGATTATTAAATTGTCTCTCTTAATCTTTAAATACTGAAACCCCACCAATTGATCACAATTTTTTTTTTAAAATATAAAAAGCTATTGACCCACAGATCTCTTCTCACAGCGTTTCTCTACTGTGACTCCATTGTTAGGTACTGGAAAGGCTCAATCACTAGCATTTGCTCCAGTAGCAGATTTTCATATCCGAAAGGGCACTTATATATATATATGTACATATACATACATTCATACATACAAATGTTTGAATATGTTAATGTGAAAATAAAGAAACATTGAAGGGCTGATGTGGGCAGTTCATATGTGGCTCCGTCACTGATTTGCATTCAGTTTCAATCAGTATGGATGGTTTTTCAGTCTTTGCTCCTGGATCTCATTCTAATGCATTAGTTTTGCGGTATTACGATTTGTTGGATGCTCTTTTAAGAATTTTGAAATTTTAATTAGAAAGCCGTTTTTATATTTAAATGTTAACATAAATACAGTAAAATACTATTGGCTTGTATGATCAAAGTATCAAAATAAAAAAGGCTGCATATTGTTAAAGTCAATGCATTATAGCAGATGTGATCATCTCGCTATCAAAATTGTTGCTGTCAGCCTGTGACCTATTGGTCACAGCGACACCTTCTAGCTATGAACTAGCGTGCTTTGGAAAAGGGTCTCCTTACAACTTGGATGTTATATGAATATCGGACTTTCCTACGTTGTCGCTTTTCTTTGTTGGCTGCTAAATACCTTCATCTGTTTAGTTATAATTGGGCCTGTCTATTGTACTTCCTAGCATTAATGACATTTTTGGCTTTCAAATCGTATGGTTTCTTCCCTATCTTGACTAGTTCTAAATATTGCTTAGATCTTTCCTATAATTCTACTTTTCTTGTATTTGCAGTTATGACTTGTGACCTAATTCTGCTGATGGCGGGTCAAATTTGTTGTGAGAAAGGGAAGGCTCAATGAGGCAGAGCATTGTTGTAGACAGGCTTTAGCAGTCGTTATCGGGTATGCATTTTTTTCCTTTTTTTCTTTCTTTCCTTCTTAATTGGTGGACTGCACTTGTCTAAGACAGTCTTATTGTCAAAAAATGTTTCCCCTTAATGCAGCACCAATTAATTGTCAGGTAACCTTTGGGAATACGATGAAGGTTGATGGTCCATTACAAGAAGTGAGTTACTCTGTTCTTTGAAGAGGAAATCTGTTTTCTATAAATTCTATAGAATAACATAGTGTGATTTCTTCTTTTTATTTGTATTATTTGTGCCCTGTGTGCTTGAGTGTTGTATATTCATCTTTGGTGCAAGCATTTTGTGTTTTGATATTCTTGCATGTGATTATAGTTTTCTGAAATTTGTGGGTTTTTTACTGACCTTTAATAGTTTAATTAGGAAAAATTGTTTTTGAGAACTTTTATTTTGTTTCTACTTTGTACAGAAATGGGAAGAATAAAAAAATACCAAAATTGTTCAATAATTCTGAATTTTGGTTTTCTAAAATCCTCTACTTCTGTAGGGTAAAAAATCCTTAGTTTCATATCGGTTCTTTACAATATAATGTCTTTTTAACCCAGATTTGTGAACCTGTCAGAAGTCGAAAGTCTGCCTCTTACTCAGTCTACCCATCTTGTTTTGCATTCACCCATCTCTTTAGAGAGTAGAGTTCATGCCTCCTCGTGATATACCATTTGATGTCAAGAACAGTTGTAAAGTAAAAAAAAATTTAATTTTGTTTAAAAACATTTTAAAAATGTCTTCGCTCATAATGATATGTCTTTGCTTTACTCTTAGTATCTTCTCGAGTAGGAGAAACTTTCATGTCTTTGTTGTCAAGCAATGGAAGAGGAAAGCTGAAAAAATCCTGGATCTGAACAGTAAGGAAAACTCCTATGAAGCTGAGAAAGTTAAGACTAGGAAATGCTATTGACTCTGGTGTTCAAACATTTGCAAGGATTTAACATGAATATATACTGGAGAGAAGCCACAATGCTCTGTAAGATCTTGGCAGGTAGCAAAATGAGTGTTGAGAGATGGGCTCAGGGCTTGTGTAGTTGTTCCTCTGAGTCAGTAATCAAGAGTACCGGGTAGGCATAAAGCTGATTTATGTCTATTTCACGAAAATAATGACTTACGAACCTTTCCTCGTCGAAAACCCATAAGGTGAAGCGGGTTGGACATCTGACAAAGCTACACATAACAACCAAAGCGGTGGAGCTTCGTAGTAACCTTTGAGGTGGTGAGGTATTCCCTTGAAGGTGAAGGTCGCCTGAAAAAAAAAATCAAAGAAAAAAAAAAGCAAAAAGCTAAATGCAAAAGAAAGAAAAACAAAAAAACTAAGAAAAAACAAAAACAAAAGGTGCCTGCCAAGAGATGAAAGACATGAAGTTTGAACTCGTAGGAATTGAATGTAACGATCTTTGTGGATGTGCGAATTTGGGGTCAATATCTGCTCCTTTTTTTTATTAGCTAAGATGTCGAGGATGATTCCTTTGTGGTCACATTTTGGAAATTGAAAGATTATCCCTTCTAGAGGTTCGACGACATTGATGCAAAATGAATCCAAATCCTTGTATGGTACTATGGATAAGTGAATGACATATTACTTGCACAACACGAGCACTCAAGCTTATGAGTTAAAGTGATAATTTTGAACTATTTCAAAGTCAAAATTTGACATCTTTGGTTATATTTGGAGGTTTTCTTGCCATACGAGGAACTAACCAATCCCCTTTGGTCTTGAAAGGTGTTTGCCATTTCATTAACAAACTACTAGTCCATTCATGGAATAGATGGAACTCTTCAAACCTAGTTCACTTTGTGCTGAATGTGACAATTTGTCCATCTTTTCCTTTGTCTTAGGAGAGGCACATCATTTGGGAACCTGACCCATAATTCCATCTTAACCGAGTGTCTTCAACCCGTTGAAATGTCTTTATCCTGTTTTTCAAAGACATAACCTAGACTTAGGGTTGAGGCTATCATGGAAGATCTCTTATCTGTTTTCAAAAGAACTGGTCAATTTTGAACTGTGACGTTTTTGAAAAGTTCTATCCTTTGAAGTTGCATGAATTTTGTTCTTGGCTTCATCTAATATTTGTCTTGGCTTGCAATACATGGTTTTGCAAAATGAGGTGGAATTATTCTTCATCGCCACCAACTACCCACCCGTGCCTTTGCTTCGACAGTTGGGTCCTTTATGGTTTCAGACCAGGTTAGTATTCAGTTTCTTCTTGTGTCATGTTAGTTGAGTGTTATGGATATTTATCATATTTTGACTAATATGTGTTTTGTTTATCCATAAATGAGGGCAGTATTCAGCATTGGGAAACTGTGGCTTATGGGCCCACTGTTCAAATGTGCATATATTGTGTTTTTATTTTCAGAGCTAACATGTCAATTCATACAGTTAAAAGCATGCTTTCTTTTTGTCCTCATAGCTAAATCTTAGTTATGAGATCTAATTGCAGGACTTGCCTTTGGTTGCTCAATTTTATTGCAGGTGGGACATTTGCATTGTACTCACTGATATGCAAGCATGTAAAGCTCTGTCTTCTTCCAAACCAATTTTCATCTGATGCTCGTATCAAGTTCAACTAAAGGTGCCACCTCCACAGCTTGGGATGTCAATAACGATTAAAGAAAGGAGGTATGTGAGCTTCATTGTCACTGAAAAGGATGTTCTCGTTTGTTCTTGTTGGTACTTGACAGAAGTGTCCACTGTCTTTTGATGTCATTGTTGAACTTCTCCAAGATAGTAAGGGTTCAACTAGATATAGGATTTTAATGCTACTATGTTACTATGTTCTAATTTCAGTTTGTTTTGACTTTTTTGTGGAACAGGCAATTGCTTTATAGATTACCACAATTATGGTGTGGCTATGAATTATTTTTTCCTCCAAAATATTTCACACATTTGATGTAGAAGGTTTGCAGTCATATGGGTTCAAGCTGGACTTTGGCAAGTTCTTGTATGAAAACCCTTGTATTATAACAAATTTTTTTCCCTGTACACCTGCAAATCTAATTATGAAGGAAAATGAAGAAATTGAAGAAACATGAGAAAGTGACTTAAAGTAGAAGAGACCATATTCTCCATATAGGATGTATGAAGCAAATTCTTGTTTGTTCTTACAAATGATATGTGCCTCATAGGGAGAGTTACTTATGCAAGTTTTTTGTCCATGCAGTTGATTGCCACAACTTCTCTTTTCCAGGGGGGACTCCTCATCTCCTGAACACTGAAGGCTGCTTTTGAAAATTGCCATAAGCACAACTTTCCATTTTGCTCCTATTTTCTTTCTGCTGTGAGCATCTGTGAATGGTCTATTTGTCATGACCAGTGACCACTTTAATGATGCTGCAACAGAAGATGCCAGATATTAGGGACTGTTTGGCCTTCATCTTGATCAAAAGAGAAACAGATTATGAATTGTAGCTATGGATCAAATTGCTGGCAAACTATGGTGGATGTAGACTTGCCATTTATCACTTTTTTGTTATTTTCTCAAGTCTTTTAAGATTTTTCTTATTCATATATTATTTATTTTTGACAAAAGTAGATAATATTTGTTTCTAAGCCCAACTGATTGAGTCTTTGAATCAGCCAATTCACCAAATGGGCACCCTAACCAATTTGATTCACAGTGAGATTTTTATAACACTGATTAAGACTTGATTGGAAAAGTGCTCATTGGCAGCCAAGTACAAGCATCTCCCTCTTTCATTTCCGTTAGAAATGAGGGCTGGCCAAAAAGCCCAACAAAACAACACTAAGTGGGATTATAAGGGGGAAACCCACCTAGGGTACCGAGCCACTCTCGGTTCTCGTGCCCATGGGACTGGGTCCATATCCAGACCCGGTTCCCTTACACAAGATATTCTAACACTATTATATTTGATTTGCTCATTTTTCTTTTTCCTAAGTCAAAGTTACATGGACTCTCCAGAAAAGTTGTTGCACCCGAGTTAATATGACTCAACTGTGCATGAAGCGATCGAACAATTTTCTTTCCTTTTTGTTGAAGTATTGATAGAATCATAGTTTATTAGTTGTTAATTGGTTATTTTGTGTATACACTTTAATTGTCCTATTTAGGTGTCATGTATTCGTTTCTTGAGTTCCATGCACTTGGCCTTATTGTGTTGCTGGTCCATCTGATAATCCATAGTGTCAGAGTCCCAACTATTTGTTCACTTTCTATGTTGTTTCTACTGCGTGCTTCTTGTCCATCTATCAAGGATGACATGGATAACAAATAAGAGGGCATTTTCCTGCTGTTATTCTTTCAACATTTGCGAGCTAAGAAAAGTAGTTCTGTCATCAATTGAGATTTGTAATGTGGAAGTTGTGGGAGCCTGGGAGGTTATAATGTTCCTTTGGTGTTCTAGTGGAAGAAAATGGTACAGATGCTGCTTGCATGTTTCATATTCTTCTTGTGATAAAATTATCTTTATTTCTTCATTTATCTTGTTGCAGTTGTCTCTCAGTTATTTCTCTAAAATTAGGATATGCTTCTTGGAACTTTAACTGTAGTTTAACAAGTCCTTTTTCAGTACCAATTTTTCTCTTGAAAGGGTCCATGTACATAATGTGTTGCTGGTTCCTGTTGTTTCTCATGCATCTTTTGTTTATGGTTGCTTTAATTTTTACTTGACTATTTGTATCAGGGATAAATTGATGAATACATTTAGAGACCATTTGGTACTCCTAGATAGCAGCATAGGTTTTAGGGATTAGAGTGGTCATGAGCGATGCTGCTATTCTTCAATATTATCTTACTAGCTCTAGCCTACTGACCAGGTAGTGGTTTTCCTGTTTTAGTAGCATGACATTATCTATGTGGCATTATGTTCATCAGGCTCAAACACATTGCTCAGTTCTGCAAGTGCTGCATACTCTTTGCTGGTTAATTTTCATATGTGGTAACCACTTGCGGCTACAAAAAATAGATGGCACATCACTTGTATAGAATACATACATTGCCTATTGGCCTTTGAGCAGACCGAAGTCTTCATAATACATACATTGCGCACTGGCCTTTGAGGAATCCGAAGTCTTCATATGTAGAGTTAATTTGGTCCATTAGTCCTGGAGCAATTCTAGGCTCTAATAGTCGTTCTACACTAAGTCAACGGCCAATGATGGTATAGTATTGTCCCTATTGTCTTGATATATCAAATAATAGTTGTCTAGAGAGTCATTCCTTAGTTTTGATGTGGCTTGTTGTAGCATTAATTTAGTTGTGTCTTTTTGGTTGATAAAAGTCGAAAGCACTTTTGTTTTACTTTTAGTGTCCCACATGGTTGCGGTTGCTGTTCTTGAAATGTGTTTTCAAAATCATGAATAAATGTTTCATGTGTTTCTAAAGATCCTATCAACAGTAATAACTTTGCCTCCTTTTTTGGGAGTAAATTCCCTATTTTTAGAAATTTACCTGATTCTTTTTGTATTTTCTTAATTTTTGTGCTGCTGAATTTTATTCCTGATTGGACATTGATGATAGGTTTTCTTTTTCGGTACAGGGTGAGAGATACATGTCCCATCGTTTGTTGTGGTCTGTAAAGAATCGTTTTGGATCCACCGATGAGGTTGGTCTAAAAGACTCCCTTCAGACATGAAATTTGACCATTGTGGTGCATCAATGAAAGTTTTTAATTGATTTTGAGGATTAAAAAATGTGGCCTGATGAAACATTGACATTTCCTATGAGTTTGAATTTTTGAATACCATAAATGCCTGTTGGCAGTACTCTGAGGCATTTCCTCATGACAATAGCGTGTCAAGTGTTGGTCAAATAGGCAAAATGGAAACTGTTGACTTACAGTGCATAAAGGGTAATCTGTAGCTTCATTTGCATGGAGGGTAACCTGTTTGACCTGTGTCCCTTACAAATGCACATGCGGTGCATAAATGTGCTATTGAGGGTTCTATATATGACTGCTCAAAATTGTTTGTGGATGATAAATTATCATGGTTCATAGATCTTCACCACTGTAAGTTCTGTTAATAGAACATTTTTCCTTCTCAGCTTGGGGTATTTGAAATGTCCCAGTCTGGTCTTCAAGCTGCTTCAAATCCAAATGAGATCTTCTTAAGTGAGAATAATTGTAATTCAGAAGTTTTAGCAGGCTTAGCCATCTCTGTCATTATTGATGGATCTCGGATCTTTCTCCTGGAGGTGCAGGTATTCTCGGACATGCCTCATCAATGTGCTGGTTCAAATTTTCGTTTATACATTTTCACAGGAGTGAATTTCATGATACAGTTCTTTTCTGTGATTGAACAACATGATGTCCGGATGGTTCTGCTCTTTGGGTAGCTACTTCACTATATTGCCCTTTCTTCGTGGTTATGAAGAGGTTTTGATTTCTGTTCTATATTTGATCATGTGCATGGATCTTACATACATCCTATTTGTTCCATTTGCATATGCAATGCAACTTTTTTTCTTCTCAAATAACGATAGATTAGCACTGCAAATGTGGATTTTTTTTTCTACTCAATTGCAAATGCAGATGTTTCTTTTTCCTCTAGTCAGATCATTTGTGGTACCTATAGTTATGAGCTGCTGTCTGGTAGGCCTCTGACCTGCATTAGTAACTGTCTCTGATGAGAATATGTAGAACATATAGGCCTGATGAGAACAGGCCTCTGACAGGACTGTTCCAGAGAGAGAGAGAGAGAGAGAGAGAGAGAGAGAGAGAGAGAGAGAGAGAGAGAGACGGAGAGAGAGGGAGAGAGAAGCATAAGGAGGAGGGAGTGAATCATGGAAGGAGTAGGGGCTAAAGTGGTTAGGTTCAAAGCAAGAGGAGAATGTTATGGTTGACCTGGGCCAGGTTGGTTCTGCTGCTTCTGCACTGCTTACCCATAGGCCATAACTGGCCTCCTCTATTCAAATTGTTGTGGTCAGATAGGCATGTCTTAAGTCTTAACCTGTGCAAAGTGTATCTCTGCCTCAAATAATCTGCTGACTGTTTTGTTTGTAAATGTGCTTCATCGGGTCCACATTCCTTCTTCCTTTTTTTGTTATTTTTCTGAGCTGCTCTAACTCCTTATATCAGATATGCTGTGAGACATGGCTTAAAGCTTGGTGTAGGCTGCTTGGACCTAAACGCCTAAATAAAAATATTTAGCTTAAACCCATAAGTCTGTAACATATCAAGCATGATGGTGTTTGCAATATTTGCTAGTATAGTATGTGGTATTGTAGTGTTTTATTATGAAATCCTTGTGTGAGTAGAGCTAGGGGCTCTTATTTCACCAAATTGTTCCTTTATGTGCTTTTGTTACAACTTACAGTCTTACACTACACACAGAAGAAGCTTAATTATCAGAAGGTTCATTGGAAATCAGTTTATCAATTCAAGAAATGGAGTTTCGTCAAAAGACAACCTGTTGCTTGGCCAATCAATATTTATACTCTATAGTGACTATACATTACTTGGAGGGAAAGAAATCTAATGACAAGGAATCGCTGAAAATTATCTAAAATACGATGTTTTTGTTTTAAGTCACATGAGTACATGTGATCTTACCACCTATCCATGTCGATATGTGAATAAGGTGACAAAGGTACGGCTGTATAGGCTGTATTTTAAAACAAAAAAATTATATTTTGATACTTAATTTTTTCTTTAATTTTGATTTTTCCCTTCTTTTTTATTTTTCTTCCATCAAGATTCTATATTTTCTTCTCATTTTTCATTAAGTTTGAGATTTTTTGTGGATTGACCTCACACCCTTCCTCAGGGCAATGGGAAGCTCGTCATTTTCTTTTTCAACCTCATCTTGAGTCTTCCAGGGAAGGAATGGCATTGGGATTGGAATTAGACCTCGCACCACAAGTCACCTCCTCTGTCCGAGCACCTCGTCTAGAGTAGACCTGTCCAAACAAACGAAGGCCTTCCTTCTCAGTCCCGGTGTTACACCCTTTCTCCTTCTCAGGCATATCAACAACTGTGAGAGGTTTTGAACATCCTTTCTCCCTTTCATACCCATAATCAACTGTGATAGGTTCTTCTTTCTTGTAATCCAAGAAGTCTGTAAATTGAATCTCTTGACTCTGAGAATACTCTTCCCTAACCACAGACTTCTCCTCCTAAAGAGTATTCTCACAAAAGTAAGATGCATGTTCCAAAAAGGTAACATCCCTTGTAACATAAACTCGACCAGTAGTAGGATCAAGACATCTATACCCTTTCTGAGTGGAAGAATACCCAACAAACACACCCTTGATAGACCGGGGGTCAAGTTTCTTAACATTTGGACTGTGATCATGAATAAAACACACACAACCAAACACACGAGGGGGGAGAAGAAAAGGTTGACGACTTCCCGGAAGTAAGGAATGAGGAGTCCGACCATTCAGTACACGACTGGGCATGCGGTTGATGAGGTACCACTAGTAAGAACTGCATCACCCCAATAGTGTTTGGGAAGATTTCTCTGAAACAAAAGGGCTATGGTGACATTAAGGAGCTGGCGGTTCTTCCTCTCAGCCACCTCGTTTTGAGGGGGGGTATAACTACAGGACGTCTTATGAACAATCCCCCTTTTTCGAAGAAAATTCTCAACTGACTGACACATATACTCACGGGCATTATCTGATCGAAAAGTTTTAACATTTCCACCATATTGAGTTTGCACAAGAAGAATGAACGTCTCTATGATTTAAAGTACCTCACTGCGATCTTTTAACAAGTACACAAAGGTGGTCCTAGAGAAGTCATCAATAAAAGTAATAAAATATTGAAACCCTTGACGGGTATGAATTCTCAAAGGCCCCCACACTTCAGAGTAAACCAAGGAAAAAACTTCATTAACACAACTAGTAGAAATAGGGTACGAAGCCCTCACATGTTTGGCAAACTGACATACATCACAAGAAATCAAAGACAAATTCATAGTGGAACACAAATCGGAAAACAACTGTTTTAAAATCCCAAAAGGTTAATGCCGAAGGCATTCATGCCAATACAAAAAGGACTGAAGACAATCTTCTCTTCATTTTCTGTCTTGCTAATCACTGTCATAAGAGCCGTGGCCACTCGTATGAGAAGACGATATAAGCCATCAGACGCCAAACCAATCCCAATCCTCTTCCCTATCACCAAGTCCTGCAAAACACAACGATTTATAGAGAAAATGAGGTCACAATTCAGCTCTTTAGTAAGTTTACTAACTGATAAGAGATTTAAGGGAAACTGAGGGACATGTAATGCTCCTCGCACATGAAATTTGTCAAACAAGGACAGACTCCCTTCTCCAGCCACAAAGGTAGAGGAACCATCTGCGAGGGATAATTCGTTTCCTACCAGAAGCCAATTTATACTCATGAAACAATTTAGGGTTACCTGTCATGTGGTGAGTAGCACCAGTGTCAACAATCCATTCTCCCAAGTAGGAGTTACCTATATCCCCTACGATGGCAAGAGCATGATTAGCCTTCGTTTCATATGATGTCTCGGCCGGATTGACATCGATCCGACCCAAATAGGCTAGTTCACGAAGCTGTTCAGCAGAAATGGAGGCCTTGCATCCACTAGAGTTGGTATCCTCCGACACAGGCATCTTCCCACTAGAAGATCTCACCCTGTTATCCCGTTTTCTGGATGAAGATCCCAACGGAAATCCACAGTATGGCCAGTCTTCTTGCAATGAGTGCATCTACGAAGAGGTTTGGGAGCACTACCCAGACCAGGACTAACAAGTGCAGATCTCTCATTATAAGGTATGTGATCCCTCTTCCCCCCAGGGGGAACAAGTCTTCTCTGTTCTTCAGCCTCAACATGGGAGTAGACATCTTCGATATGAAGGATTCCTCAGAGTTAAGAATCTGACTCCTGATATTTTCAAATTCATCATTTAGCCCTACTAAGAACAGGAATATCCTATCCTCCCATTCTTTTGCAACGTACTGCATCTGGTTGTCATGACAGTGCCAAGTAGCCTCGGAATGGTAGTCAAGATCCTCCCATTTGGATTTTAGAGCTGCATAGAAATCTGGACCGAGAATCCCTTGCCTGAGAGCATACACATCCTTCATCAGTTGATACACACGAACCTTCCTCTTCTTCTGGCATACATTTGTTCCAACATGATCCACATATCTCTCGCAGTCTTCTTTCGAAGAATGAGAGATTGAATATCAGACGAGACTGAATTAACAATCCAATTTTCACTTGGTTGTCCTCAAGAAACCAAGTATCCCAAGCTATATACTGTTCGTTGCAAGTTCAACCTTACTCCCATTCACATATGCAATACGGCCTCGACCAGCTATTCCCGTGGTGATGGCGGCAGCCCACTTAAGATAATTTTCCATAGTAAGGCGAACGGTAGTGACTTGAAGGGAATACTCTCGGTTCTATAAGCCACAGCTTCATTCTAATCAGTGTTGACGGTCGACGAGGAAGAGGCTGCCATAATTGCAGACCTGCCTTACAAAGGGGGCAAAAAGAAACAGCAGCGGCAAAACATGGACAGCAAAAAAGGGAACAAACGGGCCAAAAACATGAACTCCACCAAGCAGAACCAGGGGCTGAACAGAAACAACCTGCCGTGCGATGGAGTAACATCGGGCGAGGCAGCTGGTGGCAGCAGCGTTTCCAGGCGATGCAGTCAGGTGGTGGCGGCAGGAACAGAGCACGAGTGGCGACGTTAGGCGCTGGCAGAGGCGACAGCAGCGGTCTCGGGCAATGCTCTTTGAAGGGCGAAGAGAAAAAAATCTCGGGCGTAGAAGGTGCACCGTCGGGCACAGCAGCCTTCGCCTGAGTCCACCAAAACTTCACAGCGGCAAGCAGGACAGAAAGAGAGAGTCACCATAATAGAGAGACGCTGAAACTCCAGACGGCGTCGAGTGCGTCGCCGAAACTCCAATAGTGACGAGTGCGTCGCTAGAAGAGACGCCGGAACTCCACAATGTCAGGCGATGACCAATGTCGGGCAGCGAACAGTAACAGAACGTGATTGGAACCATCGGCGATGGGCAATGAACAGTACCAGCACAAGTCCTCCTCTCACACGGCCACAACAGAAACAAAAACGCGAATCAGTCACGCCGGAACTTCACAACTCTGATACCATGTAGGAACACGAGGATCAAGAACAAAGGAATATGATGAACACGATGTAACGTGGAAAAACCCTCAGCAAGAGGAAAAAAAAAACCATGGACGAGGAGGAACTGGCGCCCACTAGCAACCAGACTCTCTCTCTCTTAAGATTTCATTAACAACTCAAAATTAGGGTTACAACCCTTAAGAAAGGCCCAACAAGGGCTACACGATGGATCGGGTATGGATCCAGACCCGGTCCTGAAACCCATTTAACATGCTTCAACAGTACTGTTAAAATTTAGAAACAGCAAACTACTTGAAATTCAATGTTGTTATGCTACTCCTTTTTCTTGCTTTATGTGCTAATCTCATTATTCAAGAAGATAAACGATGTTGACAGCTCCGTGTGAGACATATCTTCTGACAGTAATAGCCTACAGATATTGACTTCCATGGGTTTTCTAGGAGCAAACTTCCTTTGAGGCCTGAAACTTGCTGTACAATCAGCTTTACCTCGTTAAAGCTTGTCCAATGGCTTGTCTGAATACTATTAAAGTGATGCTCTAATGAAGCTTCTTTTACCTCTCCTTGACCATACTTGATTTTCAGGCTAGACCATTGGTTCCACAGATCCTAACCAGTTTTGGAAACTTAAAATGTCTTTTAAGTCGAAACTCCACTAGTAGATGGAACTGTGTCTTTCAAGTCAGAACTCTACTAGTAGATGGAACTCATTAATTCAAAGTTGATTTGGGTGTCCACAAAAGCTCATCATCAGACGACCCTTTTGAGCTTTTCTGTGCGGGTGGAAGGACTCTTCTAAGTTATTTGGTTCAGATTCTCAGAATAGTTATAAAAGCTCTGGGACCAAATTGCAATAAAATGTTTTTAATTATCTTCTAATTCTTTCTATCAATTAATTTGTGCATTCTCTTTAAAGAAATTTGATTATTCATGCCATGAAGAATATGTGCTAACTTCGTGAAATTTCTTTACATAGGCCATTTTTTTGAATGTTGTTAGCGGTATGAAGTTGACAGAGACAGCTGGGGATCTTGCAATTGCAGCTGCTATTTGCAGTAGGAATGTATTTCTTGATCATCTTGTTACGAGCAAAACTCTTGTTACTCTTTCCATGGATGGCACTGAATTCTGATCGAATGATTATTTTCTCATACTGTTTTCTGGAAATGTGCTGATAGCTTTTTGGAGTTTCTAATACCTAAGAATGTAGCTTTTATCGGAGAAGTGGAGAAGTTGGTCTTGGTGGCGAGCTTCGAACGGTATGTGTTTGAAATTGTGTACATTATAATTGCATCCTTTTTCTTTTTGTCATTTAAATGACAATGAAAAATGGTTTTCATTTTAACATACATAACATGTTACCCTTAAAAACATTATTAAAAATATTTCAAACATTGTTTAAGATTATGATTGAGAATGTTGAATGCATGTCGAATGATCGTTAGCACTGTGTTGACATGTACTGTGCGAACAGCAACCTCCTCCATCTGTTCTCTAGAAAGGTTTTAAGATCAAAGTTTTTGGATGTCCACTATTCTGTATCAATCTGTTCTTTTCGGATGATATCATCTGACAATCACTTTATGAATACCTTGATAACATCAATGAACTTGGCCAAGGGAATCTGTTCATAGTAAAGAGATTTCTAACGCATGGCTACCATGCCAATCCTAACCTGTTTGCCCCTCTTTTTGTGCTTAAGATATGAGGTGCATTCCTCTCTTAACAGTTAACATTGAACATATGTCCACGGTCCTTAGCCTTCTGATTGGTTCCAGCTATCTTTTGATGCTTGGCACCATGACTTAGTAGATTGCATACATTATTACTTCAACGTTGAAAATATCAATGCATCTCATTTATATCTAAAATGCTGATTTTTTGTAAAATCATTTCAAGTGTTTGAGCTGTTTGTCCATTTATTACTTTCTCTAGTTCTTTTGTTTTTTGAGAAATTAACGTGAATTTTATGTGAGCAATCGACTAGATCTCTTGCTTGTATTTGCTTCAGCTTTTCTGAGGTCTGCATGTAGATTTAACCTCTCATACTTGCAGTGCACGGCTAAGTGTGCTGTGCTTGGATGATGTCATGTTTTAAGTTAGCCAAATATTCATGCTACTTGATAATGCAAGGACAATTTGGATATTTCGGGTTGCAAGAATGGATAAGAGGCTTAACGAACTTATTAACTTGCGCAATTTAAGAAGTGCGTTATTCCAAAAGTGGCAGAGAAATCGTTCAAAGCCATTGACAAAGTGCGTTATTCCAAAAGTGGCAGAGAAGTCGTTCAAAGCCATTGACACAAGCGGGATAACAACAGTGACTTGTAGCAATCTGAAAGAGGTTCTGAACAAAGTATTTCGGACAGATTAAGTCCTCCTTTGCACAACTTCCCTCGACGCCTTTGGTGCAGTGTTGTACATAACAACTAAGGCTGCAAATGGGCCAATGTTATGAAAGGGCTTCACCATTTGCTTTATTTTGGTGCGATGTTCATAAAATTTATGGATACAAATGGATCGGATGTTATGGAGGAGCCTCACCATTTACCATTTATTAAATGAATTCAACCATTCTTACTGTACTTGGCCGATCCATATTCAACCCGGTTTCTTCCGTACACTGTACCATACTAAGTGGTTAATTGGAGTTTCCACCTGCACTCGATAGCTTTCTTCTGAATGAACGGACTAATACAGACACAGTTTGCTTCCCTTGATCGTAACTTTTTTTTTTTTAACATTCTGCAAAATATGAGAAACTGCCAAATATCTTTAATTTTGAGTTGCCATGAGAAACGCGATCACCGATATCTGAAATGGATTAAATTCAATCAGCGGGCAAACGAAAACTGGCTCCCAGTTTCCTTGCAGATGATTGGCTCACGATCTTTGTAATGGTAATCATTAAAAGGCTGCAACTTTAATATGTTTCCTTGAATGTTAGCTGGTACTTCAAGTTCAAGCTAAAACGTGTGTGGACTCCTACGATTTGCAAAGGAGTTTTCACAAAGTAAGACACTTTAATGAAATTATTTTATAAAATAACTCTCAATTAACATAATTGAGAGCTCGCGGGAGCTAGGTTGGTTCGCAAAACTATCAAATCTCTTGATCCGAATTATGACGTCGCCGAGAAATTGCCGTCCTCACTCAAGGCCTTCCCGTCTGCCAAGAACATTTGTAGATCTTGAATGCTCGACTCTCGCTTACTCTTGGCTTCTTCAATGTCCTCTGGGCTGAGGAAGCTAGGTTGGTTCGCAGAGGAAAGCAACCTCGCCCACATACGGTCAGTTATACAGACTTGATTCTGCTTCTCAGTCATGCGCTGCAAGATCAGGACAATAAAAGCCAGAAATGAGATTCGAATAAATTTCAAACTGAAAAGGAAATTTGACACATTAGACAATCGTGGTGTTTTTCAGTCACGGAGGAACTTACGTAGATAGGTATATAAGCATGCCTGCCGTTAACAGGACCGACAGTGAAGCCCAAGTATCTAGCCATGGTGCCATGGACAGCACTGTGAACGAGAAGCGTGCAATAGATGTTGTCTGAAGCATTGCTAGGAATGGCACGAATCAACAAATGCCATCGTTCAAATTTAGTCTTCTAGATCAATCTTTGTTTGCATCCAAAGTTGCTTTACTCACATACCTATGTATGTGAGGTTCATTACAATCTTTTCCTTGGCAAAGTGGTCCTGCAATTCAAAGGAAGACGAGTTTATTATGGACCTCAAAGACTATTCAACATTGTCACTTACAAGCACTCTGCGTAGGCCTTATCCTCCAGTTGTATAACTTGATCTTGTGAGAAAGCCACAGCCCAACGTCAAGAAGGACCTTGTTTCCCGAAGCATCCTTGTGTTCCATTTCGCGCAAGTGCTCCTCAATAAGATTCTGCCCACCACCTTCTGCTATAACAATAACCATATGACCATTCTCTCTGAGTCTGTGCTCTATGAATTCGAAGAGTCCTCCCCCCGGCCCTTCCAAATAGAAGGGAGATTCAGGAATCTGGCAACAGTCCTACCAATCGCAAGAGGAGTTTGTCAACAACCAGGCAACATTCGACTGGTGCATAAGACACAAGACTTATTAGGTTAAGAAATTTAAAGCATACCACATCTCTGCTAGCCAACGTAGAGTACATAGCAATAAATCCTGCAGCATCAAATGTATGACGGAATTAATAATCAGATAGAGAAATTCATTTCATGAATTGAACCCACTTCAAAAGAGGGGTTGCATTCTTACGGAGAGAATTCAGACATCTCAAAGAAGGCTCCAACTTCCTATTCGACAGCTACAAAACAATTTGATCTTAGAAAAACTGCACCAAAAGGCCCGATGGAGTTGCGGCAGTGAGGTGAATTATGAACCTCTTAGAGTTCAAGTTGTATGAACTACACCGCACTTCAATTCAAAGAAAACCTTAACATGAATAAACCAACAGCATACCAGCCCATCAGCTTGACAAGGCCCACACCATTTTCACCACTTTCAGCTTCAGACATGCGCTGCGTTAATAGCCCTCTGAGCCTCTTCAACTGCAGTATCGAAACCAAATGATTTGTCAATAACCTGAAACAAAGGACACACAAGAGCCATGTAGCATAAGGATCTACTTGGATGATATCTCCAATGGAATAAAGAGTGCTTCAATGCCAAGTTGCAAGCATATTACCGCAATCTCATTATCAATAGTCTTTGGAATTCCGGCAACTGAAACTTTAAGACCACGCCTTTCAATCTCCTGCAGGGAAGAAAGTCCAGAAGTTTAATATTCATGTTACCATAATGCGGTGCAATAAACTACGGTGACTCCATGACCAAGTAACATGAAAAGATAAGTGCAGCGACAAGAGGTTTTATTCCAAACGATGAATTTAGGTTAGAAAGGAAAATACCTGCAGGTATCATGACAACTTGCCCTATCTTATTGTAAATTAGTAGTTATAGTTTATACATGGCATGAGGTTTCATAGTATATTTTATCTTTTCATATGCCAACAACTGAAATACTGCACCTTTCTTGGACTACCATTAGGTGGAAAAATATGCATTCATATAGCACAATCACCAAGACATCTATTGCACTCTTCAAAAACAAGAACGAATAGGTGGCAGCAAATTTCTGAAAAATTTTCTCCACATGCAAATGGGAAGATTAGTTGGTGACATGAAACGAACGTCTCGCATTTGCAAGAGATACTAATCAAATGTTCAACATAGGCAGGAAGAAGCGAAATGATATACACAAACAAGATTAAAATATTCAACATAAATACACCATGCAACGTAGATAGCTTCTTGTTATCTACATGAGAAAGGAACTTATGAACAAGACCTCATCTATTCAATGTTTAACCAAGCTAACAGGCCTTCAGTAAACAAGCCAGATTATAAAGTTGCAGGAGCATGCAAAGACTTTCTTCATCCAAACAGCATACAAGAACGAAAAAAATCCCAAACCACAAATGCAACCTAAATCAAGATATTTTTCTCTTTTCTTCATCTTAAGAAAGAAAAAAGCTCACAATTGTGAGACATCAAAAAAATTATCTTGATCACAAGGATGCAGCAATCCATTTGGGGTTTGGCAATTGTAATAGAGATAAAAATATCAGTTCCATATAAAGAGATACAAAGCTAGAAGCAGAATCACATCAGTTTGATACAAGCTCCAACCACTTGGACATCTGTAATTGGGTCAACACTAAATAATCACAGGTCATTCTTTTACATTAGATCATCTAACCACTTGGACCTGGGAGATTGTCCATTCAGCTATGAAATAGGGTACAAGTCATATTCAGCTATAAAATAGCCTACAAGTCATGGAAATATGTTGCATGTCATAGGCCAACTAATTTTTTCATTCTCTACTCTCTCTTCAACCTTGAAAATTTCAGCAATCAAAAGTTCTATTTGGCCAATTCTTCAGGGAAAGAAAAAATGAGTTTATTTACATGGAAGATTCCGTGCCCAAAGTGGAGCAAGACCCCTGTAGAAGCTGCAGTTACAAAGGCATTTAGCAATTAGAATCAAAGAGATGAACTCAAAGTCTGAAACCATCTTCAGATATACACAAATAACTTCGAGCAATGAACAAAGAAGCTCCTCCTTACCCTGGCAGGCCTTCAGCTGCATACAATTTTGGAAAGCCATCAACCAATCCTTTAGCATAGTTAGGTTGAGTTTACACACGAATTTTGACTTCCTCAAAAGGACAGAGGGCAACATCTGCAATCACTTGAGCAGATGCACTGCTCAAAAATTAAATCCAAGTTCTCCGCCTCCCAGCGACATTTAGCCCAAATGCATCAGCATACGTCTTCTTGAAGTATTCATAAAGGCCAAACTTACAACCTCCTTGTGCAAGGCACCATATCCATATAACTTCCCAGCCCAACCTCTCCAAAGTCCTAGAACCCCTTGCTCCTTCCATAATACACTAAAATCAGAAAAAATGCTATTGTATTTTGCTGGATTCACCTACAAAGAAAAATATCACAAAATGAAACATGTTTCAAGCAAAATTCTCTTTCTTTGCTTTACGATTATTTTATGAGTTCGCATATTTTTTTTTTAAGCTGAACTGTTCTTCTGGGGGCCGTTTGATGGCTGGAAATATGGAAACGGAAAAAAAATTCCAGAAAAAAATTCCTGGAATTGAGGAATAAGAAATAAAATTCCATATTTTCAAAACCAGCTTGTGTTTGTTAAGTTGGAAATATTTTTCTGGAAAGAAATTTCTTCGTTTGATAGAAATGGTGGAAATGATGAGGAAACACAGGGAAAAGGGTAGTTAAGGCTCAAGATAAGCATCTACACATCGCATCAAATCTCTCTCTGTAAACAAGCTCAAGACACCTCCACATTTTTTTTCTGGAAACGAGTATGGCAAAAGATTAAAACGAATATGGAAATCAAAAGCGTGCTGTTCAACATAAATAAAGCCCCAGGTTTTGTCTAATACCTCCAGTGGCATCAGCGCTGTGGCCTGTGGGGATCACTGTGTACAGAGAAGAGGGAACATAAGAAAAGGGGAAGAAGGGAAGAAAGAGCAAGAAAAGAAGAAGAAGAAGAAGAAGGAGAAGAGAACAGCATAATTTGTACACAACATATGCAACAGAGGAAGAAAGCAGAGAACATCATTTGTAGTGCAAAATTTGTGAAATCCAGGCATTCTCAAAGCCCATCAATCCTGCACTTCCTCCACCATAAACCGATCACATCCAAATCAACAAACAAAATTCAGGCATTCTCAAAGAAACTAGATAAAAAAAAACTATGTTGATCATAGAACACAAATAGCCGACCACCGAATCCAGAAAATCAAAAAATCCCCAATTTTCACCACAAACAGCCCGTTCGCAAAGAGAAACCCTAAAAATATCTACCGAATCGACCTCACCACCGAATAAATTTTTAGAGAAAAGAAAAAAACAAAAAAACTTTTTTCTC
This sequence comes from Nymphaea colorata, assembly GCF_008831285.2. Taxonomy (NCBI): domain Eukaryota; kingdom Viridiplantae; phylum Streptophyta; class Magnoliopsida; order Nymphaeales; family Nymphaeaceae; genus Nymphaea; species Nymphaea colorata. The sequence goes on from NC_045144.1 coordinate 237,967, forward strand.
AACCGTCCTCCTCGGCAGAGGAAGAGGAAAACGATCGACGCAAAGAAGAGAACTACAGGAGAAGGAGACAGAGGCGAAACATGAACGAAATACCTTGCTTGGATGCCCTAGCCTCCGAAAAAGGGAGGTGATTTTCTCTACTTGCTCTTCATCATCTTCTTCGTCTCCACATTCGTCATTGCTTTCCTCCAGATGAAGTGGCTGTCTGATTAGCCCCTTTATTCTTCTTATTTGTTTCCCATTTTTGGACACTCCCTGTCCCTGGTCTACCATCCATCCCTTCGGCATAGATGTCCTCCGGTGAGAAGCGTGTCCTGGCCATGACCACAGAGGGCGAGAGGATTTCGTGCGCAGGCAGGAGGGAGGCGACCAAGGAAGGCAGCAGCGGCAGGAGGGAGCGATTAGCGTGCCCTAACGGTCAAAAAAAAATTCCAGAAAGTTTCCACCTCTCGCGGTGGAAACATTTTTTCTGAAAAAAATTTCAAAATATTTCCGGTTTATCAAACGCGGAATTTTTTTTTTGTTACTGTTAAAACCGAAATCGGAAATTTTTTTCCCAAAAAATGTTTCAACGCGAGAGGTGAAAACATATTTCTGGAAATTTTTTTTTGCCCGTTTTGGGAATACTTTGGGAATACTTTGTGCAAAGCCATATTGCAATTTTGCATTTCAATCGCAACTTTGAAAAGCATTAGTGCCAAAGGTGGATTGCAGAGCGCCCTCCATGGTGTTTCCGGATACAATAACTGCACACACTATAGCCCCGAAAGATGAACCAGCTAACAGAGTGTTCTCCTGCAGCCATAACCCTAGTTGAGACAAGATCGGATTATGGAGGGGGAAGAAAAAAAAAGAAAGAAAGAAGTTCATTATTTAATCGAAGCAAGCACTTCCGAGAACTTATGCAGAATTTCTTCGCAACAAATCATCCGACCAAGAAATCCGTCAGCACTCAATTTGTCAAAGACCCGAAAGAAATTCAGACCTACGAGGCTACGAAGATAAAACTAGGCGGAATTCCCATTTACAATGGGTGCTTTTCCTTGAAAACGGCTAAAATTTTGATGTTCTCACCAAAGTATCAAATTGCTAGGCAATCAGAAAAGCACACGGTTGGGTCTAAGCATGAGTCAGAACACAGAGAATCACGGCATCAAGATCACAGATATAATCCAATTGCAGTTGCACACGACAAAAGCAACACAGATCGATAAACTCTTTCCCTCTTCATTACCCGAATGTACCCCTTCTCCAGGAGAATCTGCGCGACGCCGAGATGGTGAGGAAACGAAAGCCCCGCAGCGGAGAAGCTGAAGCCGGGGCTCGTAATCTTTTACCGCTCCCTCTCCGCTTCGACGTCCTTCTCCCTTTGCTCCCAGAAGACGACGGACTCCGCCTCACCGACGATCATGGCAGCCACACCAACTCGATCGCCCTCCTCGGAACTCACCAGGGGTGCACAACAAGTCGAGTTACTCGAACTCGACTCGTTTAACTCGACTCATCGAGTTCGAGTTCGAGTTGCACGAACTCGACTCGTATAAACTTGACTCGACTCGTACAAATCGGTTCATGAAACCAGTTCACCGGTTTAAGGTTAAAAGTAAAAACGAAACGTCGAAAACCTTTCTCTCTATTCTCAATTTCTCCTCTTCCATCGACCGCAAAATGTCTTCCCTCTTCCGTTTCTGTCGACCATGACCATGTCTTCCCTCTTTCGTCGACCACGACCGTCGACCACCAGACCAGACGAGGTCACGAGAGAAGCGCCCTTGTGATTCGACCATGTTCCATCTAGAAGGGGAAGGCCGATGGGATGAAGCCACGAAGCGCAGCAGCGGAGCAGCCGGCAGGGCGGCGGGTGGTAGGTTTTCTTCTTCTTCTTCTTCTTGAATCGGTTCTTCTTCTGTTGGGTTTTCATTTTTTTCCCCCTTCTTCAAGCGCCTGGGTCTCGCTTGCGTGGTCGGTGATTTTCCCCCTTCTTCAAGCGCCTGGGTCTCCTTTGCGTGGTCAATGATTTCCCCCTTCTTCAAGCACCTGGGTCTCGTTTGCATAGTCAGTGACGCGTGACCTTTGTCCCGGACTCCCCGGTTAGGGTTTATCTTCTCCCTCGTTTTTTTTTTTTGGTTTGTTGCTTTGAATCTTGTGGTGTTTTCTATTTTGTTGTTATTGATAGTAAATTTGTTCTTTTCGTTTTCGTGTGTTGTTTTTACATGTAATGTGGACTGATTACATCTCTGTTTTTACATGTAATGTTGTTTTTGGTGTTTTCATCTCTGTTTTTCATCTTTGTTTTGCTGTTATTGTCGTGTGATTTTCATCTCTGTTTTGTTGTTACTCTGTTTTGCTGTTACGCGAGTCGAGCTCGAGCTAAACGAGCTAAAGTTAAATGAGCTTAAATGGTAAACAAGTTGTCGAGCTAAAGTTGTCGAGCTAAATCAGGTTAATCGAGTCGAGCTCGAGCTCGAGCTTGCTGTAAGAAGCTCGACTCGAGCACGAGTTCGAGCTCGAGTAATTTTAGTCGAGTCGAGCTCGAGCTGGCCAAGCTCGGCTCGAACTCGCTCATGAACAGCCCTAAGTAGCGACGACGAACGACCGACTGGGCAACCTAGTCACGTGCCTTCTCCTGCACCGTGGCGAATAATCTGATGGCTTCTTGGTAGTCGGCAGAAGGAGAGAGTGTTGGCGAAAGGCGCCTTGGAAGCTTCGAGTTGAAGAAATCTCGTCGCTTGGCCACATTCTCCTTCTGATTTGTGTTCTTTATTTTATCATTGTGGAGGAGCGGCGTGTGTAATGTGTATTGTAGAGATCCAGGGTAAAACTTGAACGAGGAGGAAATGGCTCCAGTTATATGGACCCTGAACGAAGTTTACGTCCATAAAATTGGTGTTAATTTCATAAATGGGTCATACATTTTTGAAAATGTTGTGAACGCTTACTTTTTTTTGTTCTAAAATCAACGTAACTTTTATACATCATGAAGATATTGGGATGGACAACTTGCCATTGCTATGTCTCGCTCTCCTCCAGTGTAGGCACATTATTGCCCATACCAGCTTCTTAAAAGTTTTTTATTTTTAAATAGAAATATTAAATATTTATTCTTAGATATATATAAGTGATCTACAAGATTTAAGTTATATATATATATATATATATATATATTTGTGTATATACAGTATATTTGTGAACGCCGATCGATTTGTCGGTGGAAGAAAACGGAAGAAAAATAAAGAAGAAAAATGAAAGGAGGTAAGAAAGTCCGATGGAGGGAGAGAAAAAGTGTTTGCTCTGTGTTAAGCGTCTCCATAAGCTGATTATTAGACCGTTTCACATGACACATTGTAACAAAGGTGAAAGTGAGTTGTTATACCACTTCGCATAACACATTGTGACATAGGTAAAAAATGATGACATGTGAACAACACTTTCGATGATATTTTGAAGTTCAAACCATTGTTACATATAATTGCGAAATTTTAAAAAATAAAAAGAAAAATGTGCAAAATTTGTTTTGTTACTGAAAATATATTTGTGGGGTTGTTATTGCATTTTGTTCATGTTTTCTTGTTTTCTCCTTTTTTACTTGCATGTCATCATGAATTCAAATTTGAAATTAGAAAAGGTCTTTTATCATCATTTTGATCATCGTCAAAACATTATTTGGATCATTTTATCTTGTTTTAGTGTTTTTTTATTAATTTTTATCATTTATTTTACTTTTACCAAATTTCAATTTTTATTTTTCCAAATAAAAATAAATTCTACGAAAGATATCATAAACAACTCCTTAGCACTTGGTGCCCACCATCACACACCAATCTGTAATTTGTAAACCAAATTCCATCGCGGTCTTGAAAACCACCCTAATTCCATCGGCCCAAGCCACAATACATATTTTGCATGTAGATGAAACCTCTTTTCAATAATATGTCACTAATATGCGATACAGCTAGCCGCCATACTTTCAAAGCACTAGAAACATGGTTTACATATAAACAAAAAAATATGCAAAATTATCAGTTGTGTTTTATAAACAATACATATATTTCACTATAATATCCTAAGACGTATGTTCTACTGCCTCAAGGCTTACTCCCGCCTCATTGCTTTTAACAATATTGAACTAAGTTTTTCCTTGTTGCACACATTAAAATTGTCTCACACACACACACCTGCTTATGAAGATATGCACGTGATGTCGCACTGCACCCATATAATGCATTTCTCCTTCATTGTCCGAAGATTGAACCAAATTTAATGGTGCCATGCACTTTATAGGGATTAGTGTTATTGGTGCTTTAAATATGCTATATATTCCTTCTCGACTGGATAGATGTTTCTCGATGAACTTCGATGACACGACCAGTGCACCACGGAAAGCGAATTTGATCCCATAGCGCATCGCCTTGTTTTCTACAGGCAAGCACTCACAAGCAAGTGGTTGTTATAAATGTACCTTAAGCTACGGTTTTCAGTGACACTATATATATATATATAAGATTTTGAGCAGTCCAAATGCAATGATATGACTGGATTGTGAGGCTTGCTTAGACTTGGTGGAATCCCCCTACTTACATGAAACTATGATTCAAGTCATTCAATTGATCCCTTTAAGTTAACCTAATGTGTTTCACTATTTATTACTTCTATAAAGAACGATTTAAATGATTGAAATCACCAGTTCATATAGTTAAAAATGGAATCTACGCATTAGTTTCATCCCTAGTACTTAATCGAAAGAATTCAACTTGTCGTTATATCTATAGTACGTGCGATTGAAATCAGTTGTTTGTATAAACATGAGTCGAATTTAAGCGATTCATTTGATCACACATATTTAATTGAATGTTTTTAACTTGTTAGTACATCCATTTTGAATGATTTATTTGATCGAAATCACAAGTTTGTATGAGAATAAATAAGATTCAAGTCATTAATTTGCTCCCCTATATCTAATCTAATGTGGAACTTGAACCTGCTTTTGTTGGACCATTTGTCCTCTCCACAGATGCTTCAAATGATACATGGGCGGCAGTTCTCCTAAAGAAAGATGGCAACAGTGAAAAGGTCTGGCTCTGATACCACGGAGTGGGAGTGGAAAGTGGGAAACACACTGGAACTTTGGATTAACAGGAAGAGGAGCCACGGTTGCACAATACCATTGAAGGATTGCCAAAGGATAATGAAACCCAATGTTGCAAAGGCGAACACTCACTCAAGACTTGGCGTGAAATCAGTTGTTCGTATAAACACGAGTCGGATTTAAACGATTCATTTGATCACACATATTTAATTGAATGTTTTTAACTTGTTAGTACATCCATTTTGAATTATTTATTTGATCGAAATCACAAGTTTGTATGAGAATGAATAAGATTCAAGTCGTTAATTTGCTCCCCTATATTTAATCTAATGTGTTTCACTTGTTGTTACATGTGTAACAAACGATTTAAATGATTGAAATCAAAAGTTCATATAGATACAACTGGGATCTATGCTTTTGTTTGACCTATTTTACTTAATTCAATGAGTTCTCGTATTGAAACGAACAAAAAGTTCTGCTCATTGGACTAACTAGAAGCATCAAATTAATGTATACATCAGATTTGTGTCCATATGAATTGGTGATTTCAATCATTTAAATCATTACTTATACATGTAATAACAAGTGAAACACATTAGATTTACTATAAAAGAGCAAATGAACCACTTGAATTTTGTTCAAATTAAAATTCAGTTTTTGCAAGAATACCCTTTGACTTTGACTTCAAACAATCTCTCTCTTGAGTGTGTTCGGTTTGACTTGAGCTCATTGGGGTTTTGACCTAGTGGTCTAATTTTAAATTATACTGAGTTATAGATTTTTCCATCTATAAATTCAATAATCAAACTTAACTTACACAGATTTAAAAGCCATTGTGTTAAATTAAATTGGAAAGGACTTTTTTGTCCAAAATTTGATTGAAAATGGATCAAAACCCTCGAATCTATATTGTTCAATTGCATACTTGGCTCAAACAATTTATGAGTTCAATTACATAATTGATTTGTATAAAACCCTAATTTAGAATTTTATTGATTGAATTGGACTGAGAATGGCAATTTTGTTCCAAAATTGAATTGACTGTATGGTTTGACCATGATCGACATCCCATTTATGTTTTAACTTCCACAAATTTGACAAGTCTACATTTGATACTCAAAAACATTTAATTATGTTTTAACTATGTTAAATTTTGAAATGAGCTTCAACTGAGCCTAGTCAATTGTTGGTTCAGTCAAGGATTAATTATGTCCTGTAACTGGATTGGTCAATGGGTACAAACCTGGCCTGTTTGACTGGGTTCATGTTTGACACAAACTAGTAGATGGGGCGCCACATCACAGTGAGCCTAGTTCAAACCCACTTGAAATTAAGTGGGTTTGAGACATGCTCATTATGACGTGTAAATGAGGTCAATGCATGTTGGGCTCTTTAAAGCATGTCTGCTCTTGATTATTCAAATCTTCCCATTTTTCATGTTAGTTTTGCTTTCTTATTTTTTTAGATTTTTCAATTATTTTAATCTCTTAGATCAAAAGGAACACTTTTTAATTGATTTTAATGAAAGTAGGGGTTCCCCCCCCCCCCCCCCCGGCCTTGGGTGGGCCCTTGCCATGTAGGCCAGCTAGGGCCTACATGGGAGTTCCACCTGGTGTTCTAGGTCCAGACCATAAATTTGAATTTCAATTTCAAATGACAATTGTCATTGGTTTTGAGTTAGAACCTTCATTTTCATAGTTTATGCACCTTAAGGTCTAAGGCTCACTGCTCATGATTTTTCAATAGAATGATGCACATTTGCAAAGCCGTTTGCAACTTCAGTCAATGGTATATAGGTGAAAGGAGAATTCGGTTTTGGGTGGACAAGAACACCCCCCCCCCCTCCCCCCATTTCTCTCACCTAAAGAAAGATCCATGTTTGATTACTCTGCCCAACTATCATTGAAGGATGTTTATTGAACCACTAAGTCATTCCATACATATGTAACAACAAGTTAAGCATATTCAATTAAATATAAGTGGTCAAATGAATCACTTAATCTCTCAATTAAATATAAGTGATCAAATATATGTAAACAAGTGAAAAACATTAGATTAACTATAATGGATCAAATGAATTACTTGAATCTCATTCATTTTCATACAAACTTGTGATTTCAATTCACCAAGTCTATCAATATGGATGTGACAACAAAGTAAGCACACTCAATTAAGCATGCGTGATCATATGAATCACTTAAATCTCACTCATATTGATACAAACTTGTAATTTTAATCTCTTAGATCGTTCAATATAGATGTAACAGCAAGTTCAACTCGTTGGACAAATTACAACGGATCGAAGTAATGCATTGATCTCATTTATATCCATATAAACTTGTGATTTTAATCATTTAAATTATTCACTATAGGCGTAATAACAAATGAAACACATTAGATAACTACAAGAGATCAAATGAATAAATTGGATCTCATTCATTTTCATACGAACTTGTGATTTCAATCCCTAAATCATTCGATATGAATGTGATAACAAGTTAAACACACTTAATTAATTATGCATGATCAAATGAATCACTTAAATCTTACTTGCATTGATACGAACTTGTGATTTAAATCCTTTAAATCGTTCACTATAAATGCGACAAGTTCAACTCATTGAACTAACTACAAGGGACAAAAGTAATGCATTGATCTCATTTGTCTCCATACAAACTTGTGATTTCGATCAATGAAATCCTTCATTATAGAAGTAATAACAAGCGAAACACATTAGGTTAACTATATGGCAAAAGATGAATCACTCGAATCTCATTCATTTTTTTACAAAGTTGTGATTTCAATGCACTAATTCATTCAATATGGATATAACAACAAGTTAGGCACATTCAATTAAGTATCCGTAATCAAATGAATAACTTAAACACCACTCACTATAGATGTAACTATAAACTAATGTGTAGATCTCATTTATATCCATATAAACTTTTGATTTTAATCATCTAAATCATTCATTATAGATATCATAATAAGTGAAATACATTAGATAAACTATAACATATTAAATGAATTACTTGAATCTAATTTATTTTCATACAAACTTATGCATTCAATCCACTAAATCATTCAATATGGATGTAACAACAAGTCAAGCACATTTAATTACAAATGTGTGATCAAATGAATCACTTAAATAATTAATATTGGTACAAACTTGTGATTTCAATTCTTTAGTTCGTTCACTATAAATGTAACGTTAAGTTCAACTTATTGGACTAACAGTAAGGGATCAAAGTAATGCATAGATCTCATTTGTATCCATATAAACTTGTGATTTCAATAATTTAAAATCGTTCAATATAAATGTAATAACAATTGAAACACATTATGTTAACTATAAGACACCAAATGAATCACTCGAATCTCATTCATTTTCATACAAACTTATGATTTCAATTTACTAAATCGATCAATATGGATGTAACAACAATTTAAGTACATTCAATTAAGTATGTGTGATCATATGAATCACTTAAATCGCACTAGTATTGATACAAACTTGTGATTTCAATCTTTTAGATCGTTCACTATAGATGTAACAACAAATTCAACTCATCGGACTAACTACACGTGTTCAATGTAATGCATAGATCTCATTTGTATACATATGAACTTGTGATTTCAATCATTCATTATAGATATAATAACAAGTGAAATAAATTAGATTAATTAAAAGGGACCAATTGAATGACTTGACTCTCATTCATTTCCAAACGAATTTCTTATTCTAAACAACTAAGTCATTTCATACGTATGTAACAACAAGTTAAGCGCATTCAATTAAATATAAGTGATCAAATGAATCACTTAATCTCTCAATTAAATGTAAGTGATCAAATATATGTAATCACAAGTGAAAAACATTAGATTAACTATAATGGATCAAATGAATTACTGGAATCTCTTTCATTTTCACACAAACTTGTGACTTCAATTCACCAAATCGACCAATATGGATGTAACAAGAAGTTAAGCACACTCAATTAAGCATGTGTGATCATATGAATCACTTAAATCCCACTCGTATTGATACAAACTTGTAATTTCAATCTCTTAGATCATTCACTATAGATGTTACAACAAAGTTCAACTCATTGGATAAACTACAAAGGATCAAAGTAATGCAGAGATCCCATTTATATCCATATAAACTTGTGATTTTAATCATTTAAGTCATTCATTATACATATAATAACAAATGAAACACATTAAATTAAATATAAGAGATCAAATGAATAAAATGAATCTCATTTATTTTCATACGAACTTGTGATTTCAATCTCTAAATCATTCAATATGGATGTGACAACAAGTTAAGCACATTTAATTAATTATGCATGATGAAATGAATCACTTAAATCTTACTCGCATTGATACGAACTAGTGATTTCAATCCTTTACATCGTTCACTATAAATGTGACAAGTTCAACTCATTGGACTAACTACAAGAGACAAAAGTAATGCATTAATCACATTTGTCTCTATATGAACTTGTGATTTCGATCATTGAAATCTTTCATTATAGATGTAATAATAAGCGAAACACATTAGGTTAACTATAGGGGAAAAGATGAATCACTCGAATCTCATTCAATTTCCTACAAAGCTGTGATTTCAATACACTAATTCATTCAATATGGATGTAACAACAAGTTAGGTACATTCAATTAAGTATGCGTAATCAAATGAATAAGTTAACTTGTTGTTACATCTATAATGAATTATTTGAATGATTGAAATCACAAGTTCATATGGATACAAATGAGATTTATGCAGTACTTTGAACACATGTAGTTAGTCCGATGAGTTGAATTTGTTGTTACAAGTATAGTGAATGATCTAAAGGATTGAAATCACAAGTTCGTACCAATACAAGTGAGATTTAAGTGATTCATATGATAACGCATACTTAATTGAATGTGTTTAACTTGTAGTCACGTCTATATTAAAAGATTTTGTAGATTGAAATCACAAGTTTGTATGAAAATGAATGAGATTCGAGTCATTCATTTGGTGTCTTATAGTTAACTTTATGTGTTTATCTTGTTATTACATTTATAATGAACGATTTAAATGATTGAAATCACAAGTTCATATGGGTACAAATGAGATCTACACATTAGTTTGATCCCTTGTAATTAGTCTAATGAGTTGGACTTGTAGTTACATCTATAATGAACGATCTAAGAGATTGATATGACAAGCTCGTATCAATATGAATGAGATTTAATTGATTCATTTGATGACACATATTTAATTGAATATGCTTAACTTGGTGTTACATCTACATTCAATGATTTAGTGGATAGAAATCACAAGTTTGTATGAATGTAACAACAAGTCAAGCACATTCAATTAAATATGTGTGATCAAAAGAATCACTTAAATCCCACTCATGTTGATAGGAACATGTGATTTCGATCCCTTAAATCGTTCAATGTAGATGTAGCAAGAAGTTAAACTCGTTGGATTAAATACAAGAGATCAAACAAATGCATTGATCACATTTGTATCCATATAAACTTGTGATTTCAACGATTCAAATCATTCATTATGATTGTAATAATAAGTAAAACACATTATTTTTACAATAAGGCATCAAATGAATGACTTTAATATCATTCATCTTCATACAAAGTTGTGATTTCAATCCACTAAATCGTTCAATATGGATGTAACAACAAATTGAGCACATTCAATTAAGTGTGTGTGATCAAATGAATCAATTTGATCCCACTTTTATTAATACAAACCTGTGATTTCAATCCCTTAGATCATTCATTATATATGTAACAACAAGTTCAACTGTTTGGATTAACTACAAGTGATCAAACTAATGTATAGATCCCATTTGTGTACATATGAACTTGTGATTTCAATCATTTAAATCATTCATTATAGATGTAATAACAAGTGAGACATATTAGATTAAATATAACTGAGCAACTGAATCACTTGAATTTCATTCATTTTCATTTAAACTTGTGATTTCAATCCACTAAATCATTCAATATGGATGTAACAACAAGTCAAGCACATTCAATTAAATATGTGTGATCAAAAGAATCACTTAAATCCCACTCGTGTTGATAGGAACATGTGATTTCGATCCCTTAAATCGTTCACTATAGATGTAGCAAGAAGTTGAACTCGTTGGATTAAATACAATGGATCAAACAAATTCAATGATCCCATTTGTATCCATATAAACTTGTGATTTCACTCATTTAAATAATTCATTATAAACACTATAACAAGTGAAACACATTAGATTAACTTATAAGTTGACTCTCATTAATTTTCATACAAACTTGTGATGTCAATCCACTAAATCATTCCATATGGATCTAACAATAAGTTAACATATTCAATTAAATATGCCTGATCAAATGAAAGAATCACTTAAATCTCACTCGTATAGATACAAGCGTGTGATTTCAATCCCTTAAGTTGTTCACTATAGCAAGTTCATCTCTTTGTATTAACTACAAGGGATCAAACTTATGCATAGATCCCATTTGTATCCATATGAACTTGTGATTTCAATCATTTAAATCATTCATTACAAATATAATAACAAGTGAAACACATTAGATTAACTACAAGTGATCAAATGACTGACTTCAATCTCGCTCATTTTCATAAAAACTTGTGATTTCAATTCACTAGATCATTGAATAGATGTAACAATAGTTAAGTACATTCAATTAACTATGTGAGATCAATTGAATCTCTTAAATCCTTCTCCAACTGATATGAATTTGTGATTTCAATCCCCTAGCTATAGATGTCACGACAAATTCAACTCATTATATTAAATACAAGAGATTAAACAAATGCATTAATCCCTTTTGTATCCATATAAACTTGTGATTTCAATGATTTAAATCATTCATTATGATTGTGATAACAAGTAAAACACATTATTTTTACTATAAGGCATCAAATGAATTACTTGAATATCATTCATTTTCAAACAAACTTGTGATTTCAATACACTTGTTCAATATGGTTGTAACAATAAATTGAGCACATTCAATTAAGTGTGTGTGATCAAATGAATCAATTTGATCCCACTTTTATTAATACAAGCCTGTTATTTCAATCCCTTAGATCATTAATTATAGATGTAACATCAAGTTCAATTGATTGGATTAACTACAAGGGATCAAATTAATGCATAGATCTCATTTGTATACATATGAACTTGTGATTTCAATCATTTAAATCATTCATTATAAATGTGAAAAGAAGTGAGACACATTAGATTAAATATAAGTGAGCAAATCAATCACTTGAATTTCATTAATTTTCATTTAAACTTGTGATTTCAATCCACTAAATTATTCAATATCGATGTAACAACAAGTAAAGCACATTCAATTAAATATGTGTGATCAAAATAATCACTTAAATCTCACTCGTGTTGATAGGCACATGTGATTTCGATCCCTTAAATCGTTCACTATAGATGTAGCAAGAAGTTAAACTCGTTGGGTTAAATACAATGGATCAAACAAATTCATTGATCCCATTTGGATCCATATAAACTTGTGATTTCAATCATTTAAATAATTCAATATAAACATTATAACAAGTGAAACACATTATATTAACTATAAGAGATCATATGAGTGACTTGAATGTCATTCATTTTCATACAAACTTGTGATATCAAACCACTAAATCATTCAATATGGATCTAACAATAAGTTAACACATTCAATTAAATATGCCTAATCAAATGAAAGAATCACTTAAATCTAACTCGTATAGATACAAGCGTGTGATTTCAATCCCTTACATTGTTAACTATAGATGTAACCACAAGTTCAACTCATTGTATTAACTACAAGGGATCAAACTTATGCATAGATCTCATTTCTATCCATATGAACTTGTGATTTCAATAATTTAAATCTTTCATTACAAATATAATAATAAGTGAAACACATTAGATTAACTACAACTGATCAAATGAATGACTTCAGTCGCGCTCATTTTCATAGAAACTTGTGATTTCAATTCACTAGATCATCGAATAGATGTAACAATAGTTAAGTACATTCAATTAACTATGTGAGATCAATTAAATCTCTTAAATCCTACTCCAATTGATATGAATTTGTGATTTCAATCTCCTAGATCGTTCCCTATAGATGTGACAATAAATTCAACTCATTATATTAAATACAAGAGATTAAACACATGCATTAATCCCATTTGTATTCATATAAACTTGTGATTTCAATGATTTAAATCATTCATTAAGATTGTAACAATAAATTGAGCACATTCAATTAAGTGTGTGTGATCAAATGAATCAATTTGATGCCACTTTCATTAATACAAGCATGTGATTTCAATCCCTTAGATCATTCAGTATAGATGTAACAACAAGTTCAACTGATTGTATTAACTATAAGGGATCAAACTAATGCATAGATCTCATTTGTATACATATGAACTTGTGATTTCAATCATTTAAATCATTCATTATAAATGTAATAAGAAGTGAGACACATTAGATTAAATATAAGTGAGCAAATTAATCACTTGAATGTCATTGATTTTCATTTAAACTAAAATCAGAAGTTTATATGGATATAAATGAGATGTATACATTAGTTTATAGTTACATCTATAGTGAATGATCTAAATGATTGAAATAACAAGTTCGTAACAATACGAGTGGTATTTAAGTTATTCATTTGATTACGTATGCTTAATTGAATGTGCTAACTTGTTGTTACATTCATATTGAATGAATTAGTGTATTGAAATCACAATTTTGTAAGAAAATGAATGATATTGTGTGATCAAAAGAATCACTTAAATTCCACTCGTAATGATAGGAACTTGTGATTTCATTCCTTAAATCGTTCGCTACAGATGTAACAAGAAGTTAAACTCGTTGGATTATTTAAATGGATCAATGATTTAATCATTCATTATCAATGTAACAACAAGTGAGACACATTATATTAAATATAAGCAAGCAAATGAATCACTTGATTCTCATTCATTTTCTTTTAAGCTTGTGATTTCAGTCTACTAAATCATTCAATACGGATGTAACAACAAGTAAGGCACATTCAACTAAATATGCGTCATGAAAAGCATCACTTAAACCAACTCGCATTGATAGGAACTTGTGATTCCATCTCTTAAATTGTTCCCTATGTATGTAACAAGAAGTTAAGCTCATTGCATTAGATACAAGGGATTAAACAAATGCATTGGTCTCATTTCTATCCATATAAACTAGTGATTTAAATAATTCATTATAGACATTGTAACAAGCAAAACATATTAGATTAACTATAAAGATCATATGAACGCGTTGAATCTGATTGATTTTCATACAAACATGTGATTTCAATCCACTAAATCATTGAATGTGAAAGAAACAACAAGTTAACCACATTCAATTAAATATGTGTGATCAATTAAATCTCTCTCATATTGATACGAACTTGTGATTTCAATGTCTTAGATCGTTCATTAGAAATATAAATACGTGTTCAACTTATTGGATTAACTACAAGGGATAAAACTAATGCATAGATCCAATTTGTATCTATATGAACCTGTGATTGGAATCATTTAAATCATTCGTTGTATATGTAATAACAAGTGAAACAGATTATGTTTACTGTGATTGAGCAAATGAATCACTTGAATCTCGTTCTTTTCATTTAAACTTGTGATTTCAATCCACTAAATCATTCAATATGAATTAACAACATGTTAAGCATATTCAATTTGATATGCGTGATCAAATGAATCAATTAAATCCCACTATTATTCATACGAACTTGTAATTTCTTTCCTTTAAATCATTCGTTATAGATGCAGCAACAAGTTCAACTGAATGGATTAACTACACTGTTCTAACTAACGCATATATAGATATGAACTTGTGATTTCAATCATTCATTATAGATGTAATAACAAGTGAGACACATTACATTAAATATAAGTGAGCAAATGAATTACTTGAATCTCATTCATTTTCTTTTGAATTTGTGATTTCTATCTACTAAATCATTCAATATGGATGTAACAACAAGTTAAGCACGTTCAATTAAATATGGGTGATCAAAAATTCCTTAAATCCCACTGGTATTGATACAAACTTGTGATTTCATCCTAAATCGTTCACTATGGATGTAACAAGAATTAAACTTGCATAGATAAAACAAAAAACGTATATCATTAAATCATTTATGCATTTTAACAGGTATGATACAAATGACATTAATGCACTATGGATTAACAAAATTTAATTTCATTGATGTAAATCATTCATTTGTATATGTTGGATTTTATTCATTTAAATCGTTCATTATAGACATTGTAACAAGCAAGACATATTAGATTAACTATAAAGGGACCATATGAACGAGTTGAATCTCATTGATATTCATACAAACTTGTGATTTCAATCCACTAAATCATTTAATACGTATTAATAAAATGTTATACACATTTAATTTAATATGTGTGATCAAATAAATCAATTAAATCCCACTATTATTGACACAAACTTGTGATTTCTTTTCCTTAGATCATTCATCATAGATGTAACAACAAGTTCAACTGATTGGATTAACTACAAGGGGTGTAACTAAGGTAATGATCCCATTTACATACATATGAACTTGTGATTTCAATCATTAAAATCATTCATTATATATGTAATAACAAGTGAGACACATTAGATTAAATATGAGTGAGCAAATCAATCACTTGAATCTCATTCATTTTCTTTTAATCTTGTGATTTCAATTCACTATATCATTTAATATGGATGTAATAACAAGTTAAGCACATTGAATTAAATATGTGTGATCAAAAGAATCACTTAAATTCCACTCGTAATGATAGGAACTTGTGATTTTCATTCCTTAAATCGTTCGCTACAGATGTAACAAGAAGTTAAACTCGTTGGATTATTTAAATTGTGATTCAATCATTTAAATCATTCATTATCAATGTAACAACAAGTGAGACACATTATATTAAATATAAGCAAGCAAATGAATCACTTGATTCTCATTCATTTTCTTTTAAGCTTGTGATTTCAGTCTACTAAATCATTCAATACGGATGTAACAACAAGTAAGGCACATTCAACTAAATATGCGTCATGAAAAGCATCACTTAAACCAACTCGCATTGATAGGAACTTGTGATTCCATCTCTTAAATTGTTCCCTATGTATGTAACAAGAAGTTAAGCTCATTGCATTAGATACAGGGATTAAACAAATGCATTGGTCTCATTTCTATCCATATAAACTAGTGATTTAAATAATTCATTATAGACATTGTAACAAGCAAAACATATTAGATTAACTATAAAGGATCATATGAACGCGTTGAATCTGATTGATTTTCATACAAACATGTGATTTCAATCCACTAAATCATTGAATGTGAAAGAAACAACAAGTTAACCACATTCAATTAAATATGTGTGATCAATTAAATCTCTCTCATATTGATACGAACTTGTGATTTCAATGTCTTAGATCGTTCATTAGAAATATAAATACGTGTTCAACTTATTGGATTAACTACAAGGGATAAAACTAATGCATAGATCCAATTTGTATCTATATGAACCTGTGATTGGAATCATTTAAATCATTCGTTGTATATGTAATAACAAGTGAAACAGATTATGTTTACTGTGATTGAGCAAATGAATCACTTGAATCTCGTTCTTTTTCATTTAAACTTGTGATTTCAATCCACTAAATCATTCAATATGAATTAACAACATGTTAAGCATATTCAATTTGATATGCGTGATCAAATGAATCAATTAAATCCCACTATTATTCATACGAACTTGTAATTTCTTTCCTTTAAATCATTCGTTATAGATGCAGCAACAAGTTCAACTGAATGGATTAACTACACTGTTCTAACTAACGCATATATAGATATGAACTTGTGATTTCAATCATTCATTATAGATGTAATAACAAGTGAGACACATTACATTAAATATAAGTGAGCAAATGAATTACTTGAATCTCATTCATTTTCTTTTGAATTTGTGATTTCTATCTACTAAATCATTCAATATGGATGTAACAACAAGTTAAGCACGTTCAATTAAATATGGGTGATCAAAAGAATTCCTTAAATCCCACTGGTATTGATACAAACTTGTGATTTCATCCCTTAAATCGTTCACTATGGATGTAACAAGAATTTAAACTTTTGCATTAGATGAAAGGGATCAAATAAATGCACTGGTCCCATTTGTATCCATGTAAACTCGTGATTTTATTCATTTAAATCGTTCTTTATAGACATTGTAACAAGCAAGACATATTAGATTAACTATAAGGGACCATATGAACGAGTTGAATCTCATTGATATTCATACAAACTTGTGATTTCAATCCACTAAATCATTTAATACGTATTAATAAAATGTTATACACATTTAATTTAATATGTGTGATCAAATAAATCAATTAAATCCCACTATTATTGACACAAACTTGTGATTTCTTTTCCTTAGATCATTCATCATAGATGTAACAACAAGTTCAACTGATTGGATTAACTACAAGGGGTGTAACTAAGGTAATGATCCCATTTACATACATATGAACTTGTGATTTCAATCATTAAAATCATTCATTATATATGTAATAACAAGTGAGACACATTAGATTAAATATGAGTGAGCAAATCAATCACTTGAATCTCATTCATTTTCTTTTAATCTTGTGATTTCAATTCACTATATCATTTAATATGGATGTAATAACAAGTTAAGCACATTGAATTAAATATGTGTGATCAAAAGAATCACTTAAATTCCACTCGTAATGATAGGAACTTGTGATTTTCATTCCTTAAATCGTTCGCTACAGATGTAACAAGAAGTTAAACTCGTTGGATTATTTAAATGTGATTCAATCATTTAAATCATTCATTATCAATGTAACAACAAGTGAGACACATTATATTAAATATAAGCAAGCAAATGAATCACTTGATTCTCATTCATTTTCTTTTAAGCTTGTGATTTCAGTCTACTAAATCATTCAATACGGATGTAACAACAAGTAAGGCACATTCAACTAAATATGCGTCATGAAAAGCATCACTTAAACCAACTCGCATTGATAGGAACTTGTGATTCCATCTCTTAAATTGTTCCCTATGTATGTAACAAGAAGTTAAGCTCATTGCATTAGATACAAGGGATTAAACAAATGCATTGGTCTCATTTCTATCCATATAAACTAGTGATTTAAATAATTCATTATAGACATTGTAACAAGCAAAACATATTAGATTAACTATAAAGGATCATATGAACGCGTTGAATCTGATTGATTTTCATACAAACATGTGATTTCAATCCACTAAATCATTGAATGTGAAAGAAACAACAAGTTAACCACATTCAATTAAATATGTGTGATCAATTAAATCTCTCTCATATTGATACGAACTTGTGATTTCAATGTCTTAGATCGTTCATTAGAAATATAAATACGTGTTCAACTTATTGGATTAACTACAAGGGATAAAACTAATGCATAGATCCAATTTGTATCTATATGAACCTGTGATTGGAATCATTTAAATCATTCGTTGTATATGTAATAACAAGTGAAACAGATTATGTTTACTGTGATTGAGCAAATGAATCACTTGAATCTCGTTCTTTTTCATTTAAACTTGTGATTTCAATCCACTAAATCATTCAATATGAATTAACAACATGTTAAGCATATTCAATTTGATATGCGTGATCAAATGAATCAATTAAATCCCACTATTATTCATACGAACTTGTAATTTCTTTCCTTTAAATCATTCGTTATAGATGCAGCAACAAGTTCAACTGAATGGATTAACTACACTGTTCTAACTAACGCATATATAGATATGAACTTGTGATTTCAATCATTCATTATAGATGTAATAACAAGTGAGACACATTACATTAAATATAAGTGAGCAAATGAATTACTTGAATCTCATTCATTTTCTTTTGAATTTGTGATTTCTATCTACTAAATCATTCAATATGGATGTAACAACAAGTTAAGCACGTTCAATTAAATATGGGTGATCAAAAGAATTCCTTAAATCCCACTGGTATTGATACAAACTTGTGATTTCATCCCTTAAATCGTTCACTATGGATGTAACAAGAATTTAAACTTTTGCATTAGATGAAAGGGATCAAATAAATGCACTGGTCCCATTTGTATCCATGTAAACTCGTGATTTTATTCATTTAAATCGTTCATTATAGACATTGTAACAAGCAAGACATATTAGATTAACTATAAGGGACCATATGAACGAGTTGAATCTCATTGATATTCATACAAACTTGTGATTTCAATCCACTAAATCATTTAATACGTATTAATAAAATGTTATACACATTTAATTTAATATGTGTGATCAAATAAATCAATTAAATCCCACTATTATTGACACAAACTTGTGATTTCTTTTCCTTAGATCATTCATCATAGATGTAACAACAAGTTCAACTGATTGGATTAACTACAAGGGGTGTAACTAAGGTAATGATCCCATTTACATACATATGAACTTGTGATTTCAATCATTAAAATCATTCATTATATATGTAATAACAAGTGAGACACATTAGATTAAATATGAGTGAGCAAATCAATCACTTGAATCTCATTCATTTTCTTTTAATCTTGTGATTTCAATTCACTATATCATTTAATATGGATGTAATAACAAGTTAAGCACATTGAATTAAATATGTGTGATCAAAAGAATCACTTAAATTCCACTCGTAATGATAGGAACTTGTGATTTTCATTCCTTAAATCGTTCGCTACAGATGTAACAAGAAGTTAAACTCGTTGGATTATTTAAAAGAGATCAAACAATTGTGATTTCAATCATTCATTATCAATGTAACAACAAGTGAGACACATTATATTAAATATAAGCAAGCAAATGAATCACTTGATTCTCATTCATTTTCTTTTAAGCTTGTGATTTCAGTCTACTAAATCATTCAATACGGATGTAACAACAAGTAAGGCACATTCAACTAAATATGCGTCATGAAAAGCATCACTTAAACCAACTCGCATTGATAGGAACTTGTGATTCCATCTCTTAAATTGTTCCCTATGTATGTAACAAGAAGTTAAGCTCATTGCATTAGATACAAGGGATTAAACAAATGCATTGGTCTCATTTCTATCCATATAAACTAGTGATTTAAATAATTCATTATAGACATTGTAACAAGCAAAACATATTAGATTAACTATAAAGATCATATGAACGCGTTGAATCTGATTGATTTTCATACAAACATGTGATTTCAATCCACTAAATCATTGAATGTGAAAGAAACAACAAGTTAACCACATTCAATTAAATATGTGTGATCAATTAAATCTCTCTCATATTGATACGAACTTGTGATTTCAATGTCTTAGATCGTTCATTAGAAATATAAATACGTGTTCAACTTATTGGATTAACTACAAGGGATAAAACTAATGCATAGATCCAATTTGTATCTATATGAACCTGTGATTGGAATCATTTAAATCATTCGTTGTATATGTAATAACAAGTGAAACAGATTATGTTTACTGTGATTGAGCAAATGAATCACTTGAATCTCGTTCTTTTTCATTTAAACTTGTGATTTCAATCCACTAAATCATTCAATATGAATTAACAACATGTTAAGCATATTCAATTTGATATGCGTGATCAAATGAATCAATTAAATCCCACTATTATTCATACGAACTTGTAATTTCTTTCCTTTAAATCATTCGTTATAGATGCAGCAACAAGTTCAACTGAATGGATTAACTACACTGTTCTAACTAACGCATATATAGATATGAACTTGTGATTTCAATCATTCATTATAGATGTAATAACAAGTGAGACACATTACATTAAATATAAGTGAGCAAATGAATTACTTGAATCTCATTCATTTTCTTTTGAATTTGTGATTTCTATCTACTAAATCATTCAATATGGATGTAACAACAAGTTAAGCACGTTCAATTAAATATGGGTGATCAAAAGAATTCCTTAAATCCCACTGGTATTGATACAAACTTGTGATTTCATCCCTTAAATCGTTCACTATGGATGTAACAAGAATTTAAACTTTTGCATTAGATGAAAGGGATCAAATAAATGCACTGGCCCATTTGTATCCATGTAAACTCGTGATTTTATTCATTTAAATCGTTCATTATAGACATTGTAACAAGCAAGACATATTAGATTAACTATAAGGGACCATATGAACGAGTTGAATCTCATTGATATTCATACAAACTTGTGATTTCAATCCACTAAATCATTTAATACGTATTAATAAAATGTTATACACATTTAATTTAATATGTGTGATCAAATAAATCAATTAAATCCCACTATTATTGACACAAACTTGTGATTTCTTTTCCTTAGATCATTCATCATAGATGTAACAACAAGTTCAACTGATTGGATTAACTACAAGGGGTGTAACTAAGGTAATGATCCCATTTACATACATATGAACTTGTGATTTCAATCATTAAAATCATTCATTATATATGTAATAACAAGTGAGACACATTAGATTAAATATGAGTGAGCAAATCAATCACTTGAATCTCATTCATTTTCTTTTAATCTTGTGATTTCAATTCACTATATCATTTAATATGGATGTAATAACAAGTTAAGCACATTGAATTAAATATGTGTGATCAAAAGAATCACTTAAATTCCACTCGTAATGATAGGAACTTGTGATTTTCATTCCTTAAATCGTTCG
This sequence comes from Nymphaea colorata, assembly GCF_008831285.2. Taxonomy (NCBI): domain Eukaryota; kingdom Viridiplantae; phylum Streptophyta; class Magnoliopsida; order Nymphaeales; family Nymphaeaceae; genus Nymphaea; species Nymphaea colorata. The sequence continues at coordinate 259,920 of NC_045144.1, forward strand.
CTACAGATGTAACAAGAAGTTAAACTCGTTGGATTATTTAAAAGAGATCAAACAATTGTGATTTCAATCATTCATTATCAATGTAACAACAAGTGAGACACATTATATTAAATATAAGCAAGCAAATGAATCACTTGATTCTCATTCATTTTCTTTTAAGCTTGTGATTTCAGTCTACTAAATCATTCAATACGGATGTAACAACAAGTAAGGCACATTCAACTAAATATGCGTCATGAAAAGCATCACTTAAACCAACTCGCATTGATAGGAACTTGTGATTCCATCTCTTAAATTGTTCCCTATGTATGTAACAAGAAGTTAAGCTCATTGCATTAGATACAAGGGATTAAACAAATGCATTGGTCTCATTTCTATCCATATAAACTAGTGATTTAAATAATTCATTATAGACATTGTAACAAGCAAAACATATTAGATTAACTATAAATGATCATATGAACGCGTTGAATCTGATTGATTTTCATACAAACATGTGATTTCAATCCACTAAATCATTGAATGTGAAAGAAACAACAAGTTAACCACATTCAATTAAATATGTGTGATCAATTAAATCTCTCTCATATTGATACGAACTTGTGATTTCAATGTCTTAGATCGTTCATTAGAAATATAAATACGTGTTCAACTTATTGGATTAACTACAAGGGATAAAACTAATGCATAGATCCAATTTGTATCTATATGAACCTGTGATTGGAATCATTTAAATCATTCGTTGTATATGTAATAACAAGTGAAACAGATTATGTTTACTGTGATTGAGCAAATGAATCACTTGAATCTCGTTCTTTTTCATTTAAACTTGTGATTTCAATCCACTAAATCATTCAATATGAATTAACAACATGTTAAGCATATTCAATTTGATATGCGTGATCAAATGAATCAATTAAATCCCACTATTATTCATACGAACTTGTAATTTCTTTCCTTTAAATCATTCGTTATAGATGCAGCAACAAGTTCAACTGAATGGATTAACTACACTGTTCTAACTAACGCATATATAGATATGAACTTGTGATTTCAATCATTCATTATAGATGTAATAACAAGTGAGACACATTACATTAAATATAAGTGAGCAAATGAATTACTTGAATCTCATTCATTTTCTTTTGAATTTGTGATTTCTATCTACTAAATCATTCAATATGGATGTAACAACAAGTTAAGCACGTTCAATTAAATATGGGTGATCAAAAGAATTCCTTAAATCCCACTGGTATTGATACAAACTTGTGATTTCATCCCTTAAATCGTTCACTATGGATGTAACAAGAATTTAAACTTTTGCATTAGATGAAAGGGATCAAATAAATGCACTGGCCCATTTGTATCCATGTAAACTCGTGATTTTATTCATTTAAATCGTTCATTATAGACATTGTAACAAGCAAGACATATTAGATTAACTATAAGGGACCATATGAACGAGTTGAATCTCATTGATATTCATACAAACTTGTGATTTCAATCCACTAAATCATTTAATACGTATTAATAAAATGTTATACACATTTAATTTAATATGTGTGATCAAATAAATCAATTAAATCCCACTATTATTGACACAAACTTGTGATTTCTTTTCCTTAGATCATTCATCATAGATGTAACAACAAGTTCAACTGATTCGATTAACTACAAGGGGTGTAACTAAGGTAATGATCCCATTTACATACATATGAACTTGTGATTTCAATCATTAAAATCATTCATTATATATGTAATAACAAGTGAGACACATTAGATTAAATATGAGTGAGCAAATCAATCACTTGAATCTCATTCATTTTCTTTTAATCTTGTGATTTCAATTCACTATATCATTAATATGGATGTAATAACAAGTTAAGCACATTGAATTAAATATGTGTGATCAAAAGAATCACTTAAATTCTACTCGTAATGATAGGAACTTGTGATTTTCATTCCTTAAATCGTTCGCTACAGATGTAACAAGAAGTTAAACTCGTTGGATTATTTAAAAGAGATCAAACAAATTGTGATTTCAATCATTCATTATCAATGTAACAACAAGTGAGACACATTATATTAAATATAAGCAAGCAAATGAATCACTTGATTCTCATTCATTTTCTTTTAAGCTGTGATTTCAGTCTACTAAATCATTCAATACGGATGTAACAACAAGTAAGGACATTCAACTAAATATGCGTCATGAAAAGCATCACTTAAACCAACTCGCATTGATAGGAACTTGTGATTCCATCTCTTAAATTGTTCCCTATGTATGTAACAAGAAGTTAAGCTCATTGCATTAGATACAAGGGATTAAACAAATGCATTGGTCTCATTTCTATCCATATAAACTAGTGATTTAAATAATTCATTATAGACATTGTAACAAGCAAAACATATTAGATTAACTATAAATGATCATATGAACGCGTTGAATCTGATTGATTTTCATACAAACATGTGATTTCAATCCACTAAATCATTGAATGTGAAAGAAACAACAAGTTAACCACATTCAATTAAATATGTGTGATCAATTAAATCTCTCTCATATTGATACGAACTTGTGATTTCATGTCTTAGATCGTTCATTAGAAATATAAATACGTGTTCAACTTATTGGATTGAGCAAAGGATAAAACAGATGCATAGATCCAATTTGTATCTATATGAACATGTGATTGGAATCATTTAAATCATTCGTTGTATATGTAATAACAAGTGAAACAGATTATGTTTACTGTGATTGAGCAAATGAATCACTTGAATCTCGTTCTTTTTCATTTAAACTTGTGATTTCAATCCACTAAATCATTCAATATGAATTAACAACATGTTAAGCATATTCAATTTGATATGCGTGATCAAATGAATCAATTAAATCCCACTATTATTCATACGAACTTGTAATTTCTTTCCTTTAAATCATTCGTTATAGATGCAGCAACAAGTTCAACTGAATGGATTAACTACACTGTTCTAACTAACGCATATATAGATATGAACTTGTGATTTCAATCATTCATTATAGATGTAATAAGAAGTGAGACACATTACATTAAATATAAGTGAGCAAATGAATTACTTGAATCTCATTCATTTTCTTTTGAATTTGTGATTTCTATCTACTAAATCATTCAATATGGATGTAACAACAAGTTAAGCACGTTCAATTAAATATGGGTGATCAAAAGAATTCCTTAAATCCCACTGGTATTGATACAAACTTGTGATTTCATCCCTTAAATCGTTCACTATGGACGTAACAAGAATTTAAACTTTTGCATAGATGAAAGGGATCAAATAAATGCACTGGACCCATTTGTATCCATCTAAACTCGTGATTTTATTCATTTAAATCGTTCATTATAGACATTGTAACAAGCAAGACATATTAGATTAACTATAAGGGACCATATGAACGAGTTGAATCTCATTGATATTCATACAAACTTGTGATTTCAATCCACTAAATCATTTAATACGTATTAATAAAATGTTATACACATTTAATTTAATATGTGTGATCAAATAAATCAATTAAATCCCACTATTATTGACACAAACTTGTGATTTCTTTTCCTTAGATCATTCATCATAGATGTAACAACAAGTTCAACTGATTCGATTAACTACAAGGGGTGTAACTAAGGTAATGATCCCATTTACATACATATGAACTTGTGATTTCAATCATTAAAATCATTCATTACATATGTAATAACAGTGAGACACATTAGATTAAATATGAGTGAGCAAATCAATCACTTGAATCTCATTCATTTTCTTTTAATCTTGTGATTTCAATTCACTATATCATAAATATGGATGTAATAACAAGTTAAGCACATTGAATTAAATATGTGTGATCAAAAGAATCACTTAAATTCTACTCGTAATGATAGGACTTGTGATTTTCATTCCTTAAATCGTTCGCTACAGATGTAACAAAAGTTAAACTCGTTGGATTATTTAAAAGAGATCAAACAAATTGTGATTTCAATCATTCATTATCAATGTAACAACAAGTGAGACACATTATATTAAATATAAGCAAGCAAATGAATCACTTGATTCTCATTCATTTTCTTTTAAGCTTGTGATTTCAGTCTACTAAATCATTCAATACGGATGTAACAACAAGTAAGGCACATTCAACTAAATATGCGTCATGAAAAGCATCACTTAAACCAACTCGCATTGATAGGAACTTGTGATTCCATCTCTTAAATTGTTCCCTATGTATGTAACAAGAAGTTAAGCTCATTGCATTAGATACAAGGGATTAAACAAATGCATTGGTCTCATTTCTATCCATATAAACTAGTGATTTAAATAATTCGTTATAGACATTGTAACAAGCAAAACATATTAATTAACTATAAATGATCATATGAACGCGTTGAATCTGATTGATTTTGATACAAACATGTGATTTCAATCCACTAAATCATTGAATGTGAAAGAAACAACAAGTTAACCACATTCAATTAAATATGTGTGATCAATTAAATCTCTCTCATATTGATACGAACTTGTGATTTCAATGTCTTAGATCGTTCATTAGAAATATAAATACGTGTTCAACTTATTGGATTAACTAGAAGGGATAAAACTAATGCATAGATCCAATTTGTATCTATATGAACCTGTGATTGGAATCATTTAAATCATTCGTTGTATATGTAATAACAAGTGAAACAGATTATGTTTACTGTGATTGAGCAAATGAATCACTTGAATCTCGTTCTTTTTCATTTAAACTTGTGATTTCAATCCACTAAATCATTCAATATGAATTAACAACATGTTAAGCATATTTAATTTGATATGCGTGATCAAATGAATCAATTAAATCCCACTATTATTCATACGAACTTGTAATTTCTTTCCTTTAAATCATTCGTTATAGATGCAGCAACAAGTTCAACTGAATGGATTAACTACACTGTTCTAACTAACGCATATATAGATATGAACTTGTGATTTCAATCATTCATTATAGATGTAATAAGAAGTGAGACAGATTACATTAAATATAAGTGAGCAAATGAATTACTTGAATCTCATTCATTTTCTTTTGAATTTGTGATTTCTATCTACTAAATCATTCAATATGTATGTAACAACAAGTTAAGCACGTTCAATTAAATATGGGTGATCAAAAGAATTCCTTAAATCCCACTGGTATTGATACAAACTTGTGATTTCATCCCTTAAATCGTTCACTATGGACGTAACAAGAATTTAAACTTTTGCAATAGATGAAAGGGATCAAATAAATGCACTGGACCCATTTGTATCCATGTAAACTCGTGATTTTATTCATTTAAATCGTTCATTATAGACATTGTAACAAGCAAGACATATTAGATTAACTATAAGGGACCATATGAACGAGTTGAATCTCATTGATATTCATACAAACTTGTGATTTCAATCCACTAAATCATTTAATACGTATTAATAAAATGTTATACACATTTAATTTAATATGTGTGATCAAATAAATCAATTAAATCCCACTATTATTGACACAAACTTGTGATTTCTTTTCCTTAGATCATTCATCATAGATGTAACAACAAGTTCAACTGATTCGATTAACTACAAGGGGTGTAACTAAGGTAATGATCCCATTTACATACATATGAACTTGTGATTTCAATCATTAAAATCATTCATTATATATGTAATAACAAGTGAGACACATTAGATTAAATATGAGTGAGCAAATCAATCACTTGAATCTCATTCATTTTCTTTTAATCTTGTGATTTCAATTCACTATATCATTTAATATGGATGTAATAACAAGTTAAGCACATTGAATTAAATATGTGTGATCAAAAGAATCACTTAAATTCCACTCGTAATGATAGGAACTTGTGATTTTCATTCCTTAAATCGTTCGCTACAGATGTAACAAGAAGTTAAACTCGTTGGATTATTTAAAAGAGATCAAACAAATTGTGATTTCAATCATTCATTATCAATGTAACAACAAGTGAGACACATTATATAAATATAAGCAAGCAAATGAATCACTTGATTCTCATTCATTTTCTTTTAAGCTTGTGATTTCAGTCTACTAAATCATTCAATACGGATGTAACAACAAGTAAGGCACATTCAACTAAATATGCATCATGAAAAGCATCACTTAAACCAACTCGCATTGATAGGAATTTGTGATTCCATCTCTTAAATTGTTCCCTATGTATGTAACAGGAAGTTAAGCTCATTGCATTAGATACAAGGGATTAAACAAATGCATTGGTCTCATTTCTATCCATATAAACTAGTGATTTAAATAATTCATTATAGACATTGTAACGAGCAAAACATATTAGATTAACTATAAAGGATCATATGAACGCGTTGAATCTGATTGATTTTCATACAAACATGTGATTTCAATCCACTAAATCATTGAATGTGAAAGAAACAACAAGTTAACCACATTCAATTAAATATGTGTGATCAATTAAATCTCTCTCATATTGATACGAACTTGTGATTTCAATGTCTTAGATCGTTCATTAGAAATATAAATATGTGTTCAACTTATTGGATTAACTACAAGGGATAAAACTAATGCATAGATCCAATTTGTATCTATATGAACCTGTGATTGGAATCATTTAAATCATTCGTTGTATATGTAATAACAAGTGAAACAGATTATGTTTACTGTGATTGAGCAAATGAATCACTTGAATCTCGTTCTTTTTCATTTAAACTTGTGATTTCAATCCGCTAAATCATTCAATATGAATTAACAACATGTTAAGCATATTTAATTTGATATGCGTGATCAAATGAATCAATTAAATCCCACTATTATTCATACGAACTTGTAATTTCTTTCCTTTAAATCATTCGTTATAGATGCAGCAACAAGTTCAACTGAATGGATTAACTACACTGTTCTAACTAACGCATATATAGATATGAACTTGTGATTTCAATCATTCATTATAGATGTAATAAGAAGTGAGACAGATTACATTAAATATAAGTGAGCAAATGAATTACTTGAATCTCATTCATTTTCTTTTGAATTTGTGATTTCTATCTACTAAATCATTCAATATGTATGTAACAACAAGTTAAGCACGTTCAATTAAATATGGGTGATCAAAAGAATTCCTTAAATCCCACTGGTATTGATACAAACTTGTGATTTCATCCCTTAAATCGTTCACTATGGACGTAACAAGAATTTAAACTTTTGCAATAGATGAAAGGGATCAAATAAATGCACTGGACCCATTTGTATCCATGTAAACTCGTGATTTTATTCATTTAAATCGTTCATTATAGACATTGTAACAAGCAAGACATATTAGATTAACTATAAGGGACCATATGAACGAGTTGAATCTCATTGATATTCATACAAACTTGTGATTTCAATCCACTAAATCATTTAATACGTATTAATAAAATGTTATACACATTTAATTTAATATGTGTGATCAAATAAATCAATTAAATCCCACTATTATTGACACAAACTTGTGATTTCTTTTCCTTAGATCATTCATCATAGATGTAACAACAAGTTCAACTGATTCGATTAACTACAAGGGGTGTAACTAAGGTAATGATCCCATTTACATACATATGAACTTGTGATTTCAATCATTAAAATCATTCATTATATATGTAATAACAAGTGAGACACATTAGATTAAATATGAGTGAGCAAATCAATCACTTGAATCTCATTCATTTTCTTTTAATCTTGTGATTTCAATTCACTATATCATTTAATATGGATGTAATAACAAGTTAAGCACATTGAATTAAATATGTGTGATCAAAAGAATCACTTAAATTCCACTCGTAATGATAGGAACTTGTGATTTTCATTCCTTAAATCGTTCGCTACAGATGTAACAAGAAGTTAAACTCGTTGGATTATTTAAAAGAGATCAAACAAATTGTGATTTCAATCATTCATTATCAATGTAACAACAAGTGAGACACATTATAATAAATATAAGCAAGCAAATGAATCACTTGATTCTCATTCATTTTCTTTTAAGCTTGTGATTTCAGTCTACTAAATCATTCAATACGGATGTAACAACAAGTAAGTCACATTCAACTAAATATGCATCATGAAAAGCATCACTTAAACCAACTCGCATTGATAGGAACTTGTGATTGCATCTCTTAAATTGTTCCCTATGTATGTAACAAGAAGTTAAGCTCATTGCATTAGCTACAAGGGATTAAACAAATGCATTGGTCTCATTTCTATCCATATAAACTAGTGATTTAAATAATTCATTATAGACATTGTAACGAGCAAAACATATTAGATTAACTATAAAGGATCATATGAACGCGTTGAATCTGATTGATTTTCATACAAACATGTGATTTCAATCCACTAAATCATTGAATATGAAAGAAACAACAAGTTAACCACATTCAATTAAATATGTGTGATCAATTAAATCTCTCTCATATTGATACGAACTTGTGATTTCAATGTCTTAGATCGTTCATTAGAAATATAAATACGTGTTCAACTTATTGGATTAACTACAAGGGATAAAACTAATGCATAGATCCAATTTGTATCTATATGAACCTGTGATTGGAATCATTTAAATCATTCGTTGTATATGTAATAACAAGTGAAACAGATTATGTTTACTGTGATTGAGCAAATGAATCACTTGAATCTCGTTCTTTTTAATTTAAACTTGTGATTTCAATCCACTAAATCATTCAATATGAATTAACAACATGTTAAGCATATTTAATTTGATATGCGTGATCAAATGAATCAATTAAATCCCACTATTATTCATAGGAACTTGTAATTTCTTTCCTTTAAATCATTCATTATAGATGCAGCAACAAGTTCAACTGAATGGATTAACTACACTGTTCTAACTAACGCATATATAGATATGAACTTGTGATTTCAATCATTCATTATAGATGTAATAACAAGTGAGACACATTACATTAAATATAAGTGAGGAAATGAATTACTTGAATCTCATTCATTTTCTTTTGAATTTGTGATTTCTATCTACTAAATCATTCAATATGGATGTAACAACAAGTTAAGCATGTTCAATTAAATATGGGTGATCAAAAGAATTCCTTAAATCCCACTGGTATTGATACAAACTTGTGATTTCATCCCTTAAATCGTTCACTATGGACGTAACAAGAATTTAAACTTTTGCATTAGATGAAAGGGATCAAATAAATGCACTGGTCCCATTTATATCCATGTAAACTCGTGATTTTATTCATTTAAATCGTTCATTATAGACATTGCAACAAGCAAGACATATTAGATTAACTATAAGGGACCATATGAACGAGCTGAATCTCATTGATATTCATACAAACTTGTGATTTCAATCCACTAAATCATTTAATACGTATTAATAAAATGTTATACACATTTAATTTAATATGTGTGATCAAATAAATCAATTAAATCACACTATTATTGACACAAACTTGTGATTTCTTTTCCTTAGATCATTCATCATAGATGTAACAACAAGTTCAACTGATTCGATTAACTACAAGGGGTGTAACTAAGGTAATGATCCCATTTACATACATATGAACTTGTGATTTCAATCATTAAAATCATTCATTATATATGTAATAACAAGTGAGACACATTAGATTAAATATGAGTGAGCAAATCAATCACTTGAATCTCATTCATTTTCTTTTAATCTTGTGATTTCAATTCACTATATCATTTAATATGGATGTAATAACAAGTTAAGCACATTGAATTAAATATGTGTGATCAAAAGAATCACTTAAATTCCACTCGTAATGATAGGAACTTGTGATTTTCATTCCTTAAATTGTTCGCTACAGATGTAACAAGAAGTTAAACTCGTTGGATTATTTAAAAGAGATCAAACAAATTGTGATTTCAATCATTCATTATCAATGTAACAACAAGTGAGACACATTATAATAAATATAAGCAAGCAAATGAATCACTTGATTCTCATTCATTTTCTTTTAAGCTTGTGATTTCAGTCTACTAAATCATTGAATACGGATGTAACAACAAGTAAGGCACATTCAACTAAATATGCATCATGAAAAGCATCACTTAAACCAACTCGCATTGATAGGAACTTGTGATTCCATCTCTTAAATTGTTCCCTATGTATGTAACAAGAAGTTAAGCTCATTGCATTAGATACAAGGGATTAAACAAATGCATTGGTCTCATTTCTATCCATATAAACTAGTGATTTAAATAATTCATTATAGACATTGTAACGAGCAAAACATATTAGATTAACTATAAATGATCATATGAACGCGTTGAATCTGATTGATTTTCATACAAACATGTGATTTCAATCCACTAAATCATTGAATGTGAAAGAAACAACAAGTTAACCACATTCAATTAAATATGTGTGATCAATTAAATCTCTCTCATATTGATACGAACTTGTGATTTCAATGTCTTAGATCGTTCATTAGAAATATAAATACGTGTTCAACTTATTGGATTAACTACAAGGGATAAAACTAATGCATAGATCCAATTTGTATCTATATGAACCTGTGATTGGAATCATTTAAATCATTCGTTGTATATGTAATAACAAGTGAAACAGATTATGTTTACTGTGATTGAGCAAATGAATCACTTGAATCTCGTTCTTTTTAATTTAAACTTGTGATTTCAATCCACTAAATCATTCAATATGAATTAACAACATGTTAAGCATATTTAATTTGATATGCGTGATCAAATGAATCAATTAAATCCCACTATTATTCATAGGAACTTGTAATTTCTTTCCTTTAAATCATTCGTTATAGATGCAGCAACAAGTTCAACTGAATGGATTAACTACACTGTTCTAACTAACGCATATATAGATATGAACTTGTGATTTCAATCATTCATTATAGATGTAATAACAAGTGAGACACATTACATTAAATATAAGTGAGGAAATGAATTACTTGAATCTCATTCATTTTCTTTTGAATTTGTGATTTCTATCTACTAAATCATTCAATATGGATGTAACAACAAGTTAAGCACGTTCAATTAAATATGGGTGATCAAAAGAATTCCTTAAATCCCACTGGTATTGATACAAAGTTGTGATTTCATCCCTTAAATCGTTCACTATGGACGTAACAAGAATTTAAACTTTTGCATTAGATGAAAGGGATCAAATAAATGCACTGGTCCCATTTATATCCATGTAAACTCGTGATTTTATTCATTTAAATCGTTCATTATAGACATTGTAACAAGCAAGACATATTAAATTAACTATAAGGGACCATATGAACGAGTTGAATCTCATTGATATTCATACAAACTTGTGATTTCAATCCACTAAATCATTTAATACGTATTAATAAAATGATATACACATTTAATTTAATATGTGTGATCAAATAAATCAATTAAATCCCACTATTATTGACACAAACTTGTGATTTCTTTTCCTTAGATCATTCATCATAGATGTAACAACAAGTTCAACTGATTGGATTAACTACAAGGGGTGTAACTAAGGTAATGATCCCATTTACATATATATGAACTTGTGATTTCAATCATTAAAATCATTCATTATATATGTAATAACAAGTGAGACACATTAGATTAAATATGAGTGAGCAAATCAATCACTTGAATTTCATTCATTTTCTTTTAATCTTGTGATTTCAATTCACTATATCATTTAATATGGATGTAATAACAAGTTAAGCACATTGAATTAAATATGTGTGATCAAAAGAATCACTTAAATTCCACTCGTAATGATAGGAACTTGTGATTTTCATTCCTTAAATCGTTCGCTACAGATGTAACAAGAAGTTAAACTCGTTGGATTATTTAAAAGAGATCAAACAAATTGTGATTTCAATCATTCATTATCAATGTAACAACAAGTGAGACACATTATATTAAATATAAGCAAGCAAATGAATCACTTGATTCTCATTCATTTTCTTTTAAGCTTGTGATTTCAGTCTACTAAATCATTCAATACGGATGTAACAACAGGGCACATTCAACTAAATATGCGTCATGAAAAGCATCACTTAAACCAACTCGCATTGATAGGAACTTGTGATTCCATCTCTTAAATTGTTCCCTAGATATTTAACGGGCCGGGCCCGGATTAAAATAATATTATTTTTAATTTATAAAATATTTTTTAAAAAATAAAATAGTATTTATTAATGATAAATATATAATATTAAAATTAAAAAAATATATTTTAATTTTTAACGGGTCGGGCCGGGGCTGACTCGGGCCGGCATATCAGGCCCGGACCCCGTTAACAGTTTTTCCCGGGCCCGGGCCCGACCCAGCCAACTTTTTCCAGGCCCGGGCCCGGGCCCGAGGCGGGCCGGGTACCGGGTACCCGGCGGTGGCCCGGCCCGGTGCCCACCCTTACTTCTTGGTAGTCGGCAGATGGAGGGAATGTTGGCGAAAGGCGCCTTGGAAGCTTCGAGTTGAAGAAATCTCGTCGCTTGGTCACATTCTCCTTCTGTTTTGTGTTCTCTATTTTATCATTGTGGAGGAACGGCGTGTGTAATTTGTATCGTAGAGATCCAGGGGAAAACTTGAACGAGGAGGAAATGGCTCCAGTTATATGGACCCGGAACAAAGTTTACGTCCATAAAATTGGTGTTAATTTCATAAATGGGTCATACATTTTCGAAAATGTTGTGAACGCTTACTTTTTTTTTTCTAAAAGCAACGTAACTTTTATACATCATGAAGATATTGGGATGGACAGCTATGTCTCGCTCTCTTCTAGTGGTGTAGGCACATTATTGCCCATACCAGCCTCTTAAAAGTTTTTTATTTTTAAATAGAAATATTAAATATTTATTTTTAGATATATATAAGTGATCTACAAGATTTAAGTTATATATATATATATATATATATATATATATATATATATATATATATATATATTTGTGTATATACAGTATATTTGTGAACGCCGATCGATTTGTCGGTGGAAGAAAACGGAAGAAAAAGAAAGAAGAAAAATGAAAGGAGGTAAGAAAGTCCGATGGAGGGAGAGAAAAAGTGTTCGCTCTTTGTTAAGCGTCTCCATAAGCTGATTATTAAACCATTTCTCGCAACACATTGTGACAGAGGTGCAAATGATGATTATTAGACCGTTTCACATGACACGTTGTAACAAAGGTGAAAGTGAGTTGTTATACCACTTCGCACAACACATTGTGACATAGGTGAAAATGATGACATGTGAACAACACTTTCGATGATATTTTGAAGTTCAAACCATTGTTACATATAATTGCGAAATTTTAAAAAATAAAAAGAAAAATGTGCAAAATTTGTTTTGTTACTGAAAATAGATTTGTGGGGTTGTTATTGCATTTTGTTCATGTTTTCTTGTTTTCTCCTTTTTTACTTGCATGTCATCATGAATTCAAATTTAAAATTAGAAAAGGTTTTTTATCATCATTTTAATCATCGTCAAAACATTATTTGGATCATTTTATCTTGTTTTAGTGTTTTTTTTATTAATTTTTATCATTTATTTTACTTTTACCAAATTTCAATTTTTATTTTTCCAAATAAAAATAAATTCTACGAAAGATATCATAAACAACTCCTTAGCACTTGGTGCCCACCATCACACACCAATCTGTAATTTGTAAACCAAATTCCATCGCGATCTTGAAAACCACCCTAATTCCATCGGCCCAAGCCACAATACATATTTTGCATGTAGATGAAACCTCTTTTCAATAATATGTCACTAATATGCGATACAGCTAGCCGCCATACTTTCACAGCACTAGAAACATGGTTTACATATAAACAAAAAAATATGCAAAATTATCAGTTGTCTTTTATAAACAATACATATATTTCACTATAATATCCTACGACGTATGTTCTACTGCCTCAAGGCTTACTTCCGCCTCATTGCTTTTAACAATATTGATCTAAGTTTTCCTTGTTGCACACATTAAAATTGTCTCAAACACACACACCTGCTTATGAAGATATGCACGTGATGTCGCACTGCACCCATAAAATGCATTTCTCCTTCATTGTCCGAAGATTGAACCAAATTTAATGGTGCCATGCACTTTATAGGGATTAGTGTTATTGGTGCTTTAAATATGCTATATATTCCTTCTCGACTGGATAGATGTTTCTCGATGAACTTCGATGACACGACCAGTGCACCACGGAAAGCAAATTTGATCCCATAGCGCATCGCCTTGTTTTCTACAGGCAAGCATTCGCAAGCAAGTGGTTGTTATAAATGTACCTTAAGCTACGGTTTTCAGTGACACTATATATATATATATATATATATATATATATATATATATATATATATATTCCAAATGCAATGATATGACTGGATTGTGAGGCTTGCTTAGACTTGGTGGAATCCCCCTACTTACATGAAACTATATATATTTTGTTCCAAAGCAAATTGTGTTCCCCCTTATAAAGGAAGAAAAAAAAAAGAGTTGTGGCTATAGTGGATAATCTCATTTTAAAACTTAGGTTTTGTACCTAGCTTCAAATTAAAATTCAATTTTTGCAAGAATACCCTTTGATTTTGACTTCAAACAATCTCTCTCTTGAGTGTGTTCGGTTTGACTTGAGCTCATTGGGGTTTTGACCTAGTGGTCTAATTTTAAATTATACTGAGTTATAGATTTTTCCATCTATAAATTCAATAATCAAACTTAACTTACACAGATTTAAAAGCCATTGTGTTAAATTAAATTGGAAAGGACTTTTTTGTCCAAAATTTGATTGAAAATGGGGTTGACTTGATCAAAACCCTCGAATCTATGTTGTTCAATTGCATACTTGGCTCAGACAATTTATGAGTTCAATTACATAATTGAATTGTATAAAACCCTAATTTAGAATTTTATTGATTGAATTGGAATGAGAATGGCAATTTTGTTCCAAAATTGAATTGACTGTATGGTTTGACCATGATCGACATCCCATTTATGTTTTAACTTCCACAAATTTGACAAGTCTAATAGCATTTGATACTCAAAAACATTTAATTATGTTTTAACTATGTTAAATTTTGAAATGAGCTTCAACTGAGCCTAGTCAAGGCATTGTTGGTTCAGTCAAGGATTAATTATGTCCTGTAACTGGATTGGTCAATGGGTACAAACCTGGCCTGTTTGACTGGGTTCATGTTTGACACAAACTAGTAGATGGGGCAGCACATCACAGTGAGCCTGGTTCAAACCCACTTGAAATTAAGTGGGTTTGAGACATGCTCATTATGACGTGTAAATGAGGTCAATGCATGCTGGGCTCTTTAAAGCATGTCTTGATTATTCAAATCTTCCCATTTTTCATGTTAGTTTTGCTTTCTTATTTTTTTAGATTTTTCAATTATTTTAATCTCTTAGGTCAAAAGGAACCCTTTTTAATTGATTTTATTGAAAGTAGGCCCCCCCCCCACCCCCCAACTTGGGTGGGCCACCCTTGCACATGTAGGCCAGCTAGGGCCTACATGTGAGTTCCACCTGGTGTTCTAAGTCCAGACCATAAATTTGAATTTCGATTTCAAATGACAATTGTCATTGGTTTTGAGTTAGAACCTTCATTTTCATAGTTTATGCACCTTAAGGTCTAAGGCTCACTGCTCATGATTTTTCAATAGAATGATGCACATTTGCAAAGCCGTTTGCAACTTCAGTCAATGGTATATAGGTGAAAGGAGAATTCGGTTTTGGGTGGATATGAACACCCCCCCCTCCCCCCATTTCTCTCACCTAAAGAAAGATCCATGTTTGATTACTCTGCCCAATTATCATTGAAGGATGTTTATTGAACCACTAAGTCATTCCATACGTATGTAACAACAAGTTAAGCATATTCAATTAAATATAAGTGGTCAAATGAATCACTTAATCTCCCAATTAAATATAAGTGATCAAATATATGTAAACAAGTGAAAAACATTAGATTAACTATAATGGATCAAATGAATTACTTGAATCTCATTCATTTTCATACAAACTTGTGATTTCAATTCACCAAATCTATCAATATGGATGTGACAACAAAGTAAGCACACTCAATTAAGCATGCATGATCATATGAATCACTTAAATCTCACTCATATTGATACAAACTTGTAATTTCAATCTCTTAGATCGTTCAATATAGATGTAACAGCAAGTTCAACTCGTTGGACAAATTACAACGGATCGAAGTAACGCATTGATCCCATTTATGTCCATATAAACTTGTGATTTTAATCATTTAAATCATTCACTATAGGCGTAATAACAAATGAAACATATTAGATTAACTATAAGAGATCAAATGAATAAATTGGATCTCATTCATTTTCATACAAACTTGTGATTTCAATCCCTAAATCATTCGATATGAATGTGATAACAAGTTAAGCACACTTAATTAATTATGCGTGATCAAATGAATCACTTAAATCTTACTTGCATTGACACAAACTTGTGATTTCAATCCTTTAAATCGTTCACTATAAATGCGACAAGTTCAACTCATTGAACTAACTACAAGGGATAAAAGTAATGCATTGATCTCATTTGTCTCCATACGAACTTGTGATTTCGATCAATGAAATCCTTCATTATAGATGTAATAACAAGCGAAACACATTAGGTTAACTATATGGCAAAAGATGAATCACTCGAATCTCATTCATTTTTTTACAAAGTTGTGATTTCAATGCACTAATTCATTCAATATGGATATAACAACAAGTTAGGCACATTCAATTAAGTATGCGTAATCAAATGAATAACTTAAACACCACTTACTATAGATGTAACTATAAACTAATGTGTAGATCTCATTTATATCCATATAAACTTCTTATTTTAATAATCTAAATCATTCATTATAGATATAATAACAAGTGAAATACATTAGATAAACTATAACATATTAAATGAATTACTTGAATCTAATTTATTTTCATACAAACTTATGCTTTCAATCCACTAAATCATTCAATATGGATGTAACAACAAGTCAAGCACATTTAATTACAAATGTGTGATCAAATGAATCACTTAAATAATTAATATTGGTACAAACTTGTGATTTCAATTCTTTAGTTCGTTCACTATAAATGTAACGTTAAGTTCAACTTATTGGACTAACAGTAAGGGATCAAAGTAATGCATAGATATCATTTTTATCCATATAAACTTGTGATTTCAATAATTCAAAATCGTTCAATATAAATGTAATAACAAGTGAAACACATTAGGTTAATTATAAGACACCAAATCAATCACTCGAATCTCATTCATTTTCATACAAACTTATGATTTCAATTTACTAAATCGATCAATATGGATGTGACAACAATTTAAGTACATTCAATTAAGTATGTGTGATCATATGAATCACCTAAATCGCACTAGTATTGATACGAACTTGTGATTTCAATCTTTTAGATCGTTCACTATAGATGTAACAACAAATTCATTTCATCGGACTAACTACACGTGTTCAAAGTAATGCATAGATCTCATTTGTATACATATGAACTTATAATTTCAAACATTCATTATAGATATAATAACAAGTGAAATACATTAGATTAATTAAAAGGGTCCAATTGAATGACTTGACTCTCATGCATTTCCAAACGAATTTCTTATTCTAAACCACTAAGTCATTCCATACGTATGTAACAACAAATTAAGCACATTCAATTAAATATAAGTGATCAAATGAATCACTTAATCTCTCAATTTAATATAAGTGATCAAATATATGTAATCACAAGTGAAAAACATTAGATTAACTATAATGGATCAAATGAATTACTTGAATCTCTTTCATTTTCACACAAACTTGTGACTTCAATTCACTAAATCGACCAATATGGATGTAACAAGAAGTTAAGCACACTCAATTAAGCATGTGTGATCATATGAATCACTTAAATCTCACTCGTATTGATACAAACTTGTAATTTCAATCTCTTAGATCATTCACTATAGATGCTACAACAAAGTTCAACTCATTGGATAAACTATAAAGGATCAAAGTAATGCAGAGATCCCATTTATATCCATATAAACTTGTGATTTTAATCATTTAAGTCATTCATTATACACATAATTACAAATGAAACACATTAGATTAAATATAAGAGATCAAATGAATAAAATGAATCTCATTTATTTTCATACGAACTTGTGATTTCAATCTCTAAATCATTCAATATGGATGTGACAATAAGTTAAGCACATTTAATTAATTATGCATGATGAAATGAATCACTTAAATCTTACTCGCATTGATACGAACTAGTGATTTCAATCCTTTAAATCGTTCACTATAAATGTGACAAGTTCAACTCATTGGACTAACTACAAGGGATAAAAGTAACACATTAATCACATTTGTCTCCATATGAACTTGTGATTTCGATCATTGAAATCTTTCATTATAGATGTAATAATAAACGAAACACATTAGGTTAACTATAGGGGAAAAGATGAATCACTCCAATCTCATTCAATTTCCTACAAAGTTGTGATTTCAATACACTAATTCATTCAATATGGATGTAACAACAAGTTATGTACATTCAATTAAGTATGCGTAATCAAATGAACAACTTTACTTGTTGTTACATCTATAGTGAATGATTGAAATCACAAGTTCATATGGATACAAATGGGATTTATGCATTACTTTGAACACGTGTAGTTAGTCCGATCAGTTGAATTTGTTGTGACAAGTATAGTGAATGATGTAAAGGATTGAAATCACAAGTTCGTACCAATACAAGTGAGATTTAAGTGATTCATATGATAACGCATACTTAATTGAATGTGTTTAACTTGTAGTCACGTCTATATTAAAAGATTTAGCAGATTGAAATCACAAGTTTGTATGAAAATGAATGAGATTCGAGTCATTCATTTGGTGTCTTATAGTTAACTTAATGTGTTTATCTTGTTATTACATTTATAATGAACGATTTAAATGATTGAAATCACAAGTTCATATGGGTACAAATGGGATCTACGCATTAGTTTGATCCCTTGTAATTAGTCTAATGAGTTGGACTTGTAGTTACATCTATAATGAACGATCTAAGAGATTGATATGACAAACTCGTATCAATATGAATGAGATTTAATTGATTCATTTGATGACACATATTTAATTGAATGTGCTTAACTTGTTGTTACATCTACATTCAATGATTTAGTGGATAGAAATCACAAGTTTGTATGAATGTAACAATAAGTCAAGCACATTCAATTAAATATGTGTGATCAAAAGAATCACTTAAATCCCACTCATGTTGATAGGAACATGTGATTTCGATCCCTTAAACAGTTCAATGTAGATGTAGCAAGAAGTTAAACTCGTTGGATTAAATACAAGAGATCAAACAAATGCATTGATTCCATTCCATATAAACTTGTGATTTCAACGATTCAAATCATTCATTATGATTGTAATAATAAGTAAAACATATTATTTTTACAATAAGGCATCAAATGAATGACTTTAATATCATTCATTTTCATACAAAGTTGTGATTTCAATCCACTAAATCGTTCAATATGGATGTAATAACAAATTGAGCACATTCAATTAAGTGTGTGTGATCAAATGAATCAATTTGATCCCACTTTTATTAATACAAACATGTGATTTTAATCCCTTAGATCATTCATTATATATGTAACAACAAGTTCAACTGTTTGGATTAACTACAAGGGATCAAACTAATGTATAGATCCCATTTGTATACATATGAACTCGTGATTTCAATCATTTAAATCATTCATTATAGATGTAATAACAAGTGAGACACATTAGATTAAATATAACTGAGCAATTGAATCATTTGAATTTCATTCATTTTCATTTAAACTTGTGATTTCAATCCACTAAATCATTCAATATGGATGTAACAACAAGTCAAGCACATTCAATTAAATATGTATGATCAAAAGAATCACTTAAATCCCACTCGTGTTGATAGGAACATGTGATTTCGATCCCTTAAATCGTTCACTATAGATGTATCAAGAAGTTACTCATTCGATTAAATACAATGGATCAAACAAATTCAATGATCCCATTTGTATCCATATAAACTTGTGATTTCAATCATTTAAATAATTCATTATAAACATTATAACAAGTGAAACACATTAGATTAACTTATGAGTGACTTGAATCTCATTCATTTTCATTCAAACTTGTGATGTCAATCCACTAAATCATTTGATATGGATCTAACAATAAGTTAACACATTCAATTAAATATGCCTGATCAAATGAAAGAATCATTTAAATCTCACTCGTATAGATACAAGGGTGTGATTTCAATCCCTTAAGTTGTTCACTATAGCAAGTTCATCTCTTTGGATTAACTACAAGGGATCAAACTTATGCATAGGTCCCATTTGTATCCATATGAACTTGTGATTTCAATTCACTAGATCATTGAATAGATGTAACAATAGTTAAGTACATTCAATTAACTATGTGAGATCAATTGAATCTCTTAAATCCTACTCCAACTGATATGAATTTGTGATTTCAATCCCCTAGCTATAGATGTCACGACAAATTCAACTCATTATATTAAATACAAGAGATTAAACAAATACATTAATCCCTTTTGTATCCATATAAACTTGTGATTTCAATGATTTAAATCATTCATTATGATTGTGATAACAAGTAAAACACATTATTTTTACTATAAGGCATCAAATGAATTACTTGAATATCATTCATTTTCAAACAAACTTGTGATTTCAATACACTCGTTCAACATGGTTGTAACAATAAATTGAGCACATTCAATTAAGTGTGTGTGATCAAATGAATCAATTTGATCCCACTTTTATTAATACAAGCTTGTTATTTCAATCCCTTAGATCATTAATTATAGATGTAACATCAAGTTCAACTGATTGGATTAACTACAAGGGATCAAATAAATGCATAGATCCCATTTGTATACATATGAACTCGTGATTTGAATAATTTAAATAATTCATTATAGATGTGAAAAGAAGTGAGACACATTAGATTAAATATAAGTGAGCAAATGAATCACTTGAATTTCATTAATTTTCATTTAAACTTGTGATTTCAATCCACTAAATCATTCAATATGGATGTAACAACAAGTAAAGCACATTCAATTAAATATGTGTGATCAAAAGAATCACTTAAATCCCACTCGTGTTGATAGGAACATGTGATTTCGATCCCTTAAATCGTTCACTATAGATGTAGCAAGAAGTTAAACTCGTTGGGTTAAATACAATGGATCAAACAAATTCATTGATCCAATTTGGATCCATATAAACTTATGATTTCAATCATTTAAATAATTCATTATAAACATTATAACAAGTGAAACACATTAGATTAACTATAAGAGATCATATGAGTGACTTAAGTCTCATTCATTTTCATACAAACTTGTGATATCAAACCACTAATCATTTGATATGGATCTAACAATAAGTTAACACATTCAATTAAATATACCTAATCAAATGAAAGAATCACTTAAATCTAACTCGTATAGATACAAGCGTGTGATTTCAATCCCTTACATTGTTCACTATAGATGTAACCACAAATTCAACTCATTGGATTAACTACAAGGGATCAAACTTATGCATAGATCCCATTTCTATTCATATGAACTTGTGATTTCAATAATTTAAATCTTTCATTACAAATATAATAAAAAGTGAAACACATTAGATTAACTACAACTGATCAAATGAATGACTTCAGTCGCGCTCATTTTCATAGAAACTTGTGATTTCAATTCACTAGATCATTGAATAGATGTAACAATAGTTAAGTACATTCAATTAACTATGTGAGATCAATTAAATCTCTTTAATCCTACTCCAATTGATATGAATTTGTGATTTCAATCTCCTAGATCGTTCCCTATAGATGTGACAACAAATTCAACTCATTATATTAAATACAAGAGATTAAACACATGCATTAATCCCATTTGTATTCATATAAACTTGGGATTTCAATGATTTAAATCATTCATTAAGATTGTAATAACAAGTAAAACACATTATTTTTGCATCAAATGAATTCCTTGAATATAATTCATTTTCAAACAAACTTGTCATTTCAATCCACTAAATCATTCAATATGGTTGTAACAATAAATTGAGCACATTCAATTAAGTGTGTGTGATCAAATGAATCAATTTGATGCCACTTTTATTAATACAAGCATGTGATTTCAGTCCCTTAGATCATTCATTATAGATGTAACAACAAGTTCAACTAATTGTCAAACTAATGCATAGATCCCATTTGTATACATATGAACTTGTGATTTCAATCATTTAAATCCTTCATTATAAATGTAATAAGAAGTGAGATACATTAGATTAAATATAAGTGAGAAAATGAATCACTTAAATTCCATTCATTTTCATTTAAACTAAAATCAGAAGTTTATATGGATATAAATGAGATGTATACATTAGTTTATAGTTACATCTATAGTGAACGATCTAAGGGATTGAAATAACAAGTTCGTAACAATACGAGTAGTATTTAAGTTATTCATTTGATTACACATGCTTAATTGAATGTGCCTAACTTGTTGTTACATCCATATTGAATGAATTAGTGTATTAAAATTACAATTTTGTAAGAAAATGAATGAGATTCGAGTGATTCATCTTTTGCCCTGTAGTTAACCTAATGTGTTTTGCTTGTCATTACATCTATAATGAAGGATTTCAATGATCGAAATCACAAGTTCGTATGGAGACAAATGGGATCAATGCATTACTTTTATCCCCTGTGGTCACTACAAGGAGTTGAACTTGTCACATTTATAGTGAACGATTTAAATGATTGAAATCACAAGATCATGCATAATCAATTAAATTTGCTTAACTTGTTGTCACATTTATAGTGAACGATTTAAATGATTGAAATCACAAGATCATGCATAATCAATTAGATTTGCTTAACTTGTTGTCACATTTATAGTGAACGATTTAAAGGATTGAAATCACAAGATCATGCATAATCAATTAAATTTGCTTAACTTGTTGTCACATCCATATTGAATGATTTGGGAATTGAAATCACAAGTTCGTATGAAAACAAATGAGATTCAATTTATTCATTTGATCTCTTATAGTTAATCTAATGCATTTCATTTGTTGTTACGTCCATAATGAATGATTCAAACAATTAAAATCACAAGTTTATATGGATAAAAATGAGATTTATGCATTACTTTGATCCCTTGTAGTTTGTCTAATGAGTTGAATTTGTTGTTACATCTAAAGTAAAGATCTTAACAATTGAATTCACAAGTTCGTAACAATGTTAATGATTTAAGAGATTCATTTGATGATGCATTTATAATTAAATGTGCCTAACTTGTTGTTACACCCATATTGAATGATTTAGTGGATGAAAATCATAAGCTTGTTTGAAAATAAATTAGATTCAAGTAATTCATTTATTACGTTATAGTTTATATAATGTATTTCGCTTGTTATTACTTTTATAATGAATGATTTAAATGATTAAAATCAGAAGTTTATATGGATATAAATAAGATTTATACATTACTTTATAGTTACATCTATAGTGAACGATCTAAGGGATTGAAATAACAAGTTCGTAACAATACGAGTAGTATATAAGTTATTCATTTGATTACGCATTGTTAATTGAATGTGCCTAACTTGTTGTTACATCCATATTGAATGAATTAGTGTATTGAAATCACAATTTTGTAAGAAAATGAATGAGATTTGAGTGATTCATCTTTTGCCCTGTAGTTAACCTAATGTGTTTTGCTTGTTATTACATCTATAATGAAGGATTTCAATGATCGAAAGCACAAGTTCGTATGGAGACAAATGGACAATGCATTACATTTATCCCTTGTGTTCACTACAAGGAGTTGAACTTGTAACATTTATAGTGAACGATTTAAAGTAGTGAAATCACAAGTTCGTATCAATGCGAGCAAAATTTAAGTGATTCATTTGATCATGCATAATCAGTTAAACGTGCTCAACTTGTTGCCACATCCATATTGAATGATTTGGGAATTGGAATCACAAGTTGAAAGTAAATGAGATTCAATTTATTCATTTGATCTCTTATAGTTAATCTAATGTGTTTCATTTGTTATTACATCCATAATGAATGATTTAACGTTTAAAATCACAAGTTTATATGGATAAAAATGGGATCTACGTATTACTTTGATCCCCTGTAGTTTGTCTAGTGAGTTGAGTTTGTTGTTACATCTATACTAACGATCTAATCAATTGAATTCACAAGTTCATAACAATGTTAATGATTTAAGAGATTCATTTGATGATGCATTTATAATTAAATGTGCCTAACTTGTTGTTACATCCATACTGAATGATTTAGTGGATGGAAATCATAAGCTTGTATGAAAATAAATTAGATTCATGTAATTCATTTATTATGTTATAGTTTATATAATGTATTTCACTTGTTATTATTTTTATAATGAATGATTTAAATGATTAAAATCAGAAGTTTATATGGAGATAAATGAGATTTATACATTACTTTATAGTTACATCTATATTGAACGATCTAAGGGATTGAAATTACAAGTTCGTAACAATACGAGTGGTATTTAAGTTATTCATTTGATTACGCATGCTTAATTTAATGTGCGTAACTTGTTGTTACATCCATATTGAATGAATTAGTGTATTGAAATCACAATTTTGTAAGAAAATAAATGAGATTCGAGTGATTCACCTTTTGCCCTGTAGTTAACCTAATGTGTTCTGTTAGTTATTACATATATAATGCCGGATTTCAATGATCGAAATAAGAAGTTCGTATGGAGACAAATGGGAACAATGCATTACTTTTATCCCTTGTGGTCACTACAAGGAGTTGAACTTGTCACATTTATAGTGAACGATTTAAAGGATTGAAATCACAAGTTCGTGTTAATGCGTGCAAGATTTGAGTGATTCATTTGATCATGCATAATCAATTAAATGTGCTTAACTTGTTGTCACATATGCCATATTGAATGATTT
>NC_045144.1:285186-341247 GCF_008831285.2 Nymphaea colorata
ACAGCAACCTTTTAGTCCTCACCTTGGCAACCTTCTTCTCCCCCTTAGCATTCAGCCTCTTCCTGCAGCTGCTCCTACTTGCAAAACTGCCTAACCCTACCACAATCTTCGCTTCCAAACCTGTTGGCTTCTCTATAGACCTCATTCATCGAGACTCATCCCTGTCACCTCTCTATGACATTTCATCCACTCTAGCTCAACGAGCTGAGCAGGCGGCTCTGCGCTTCATGTTGCGCTCCCGCAGCATTGCTTCATGGTTTGCCAATACCACCAGCATGATCTCCAGCCCGTGATGGCTGGTCCCGGTGAGCTTCTCATGAAACTCTCTCTAGGTACCCCATCCAGCCTGTACTGGGCCATTATAGGCACTGGTAGTAACCTCATATGGACAACATGCCACCATTGTGACAACTGCCATGTCAAAACACCAATGTTTGATACACTTCAATTGTCCACCTAAAAGAACCAGGGATGCTCCACCAGCTTCTGCATGGAACTGCATGTCCATCGTTGCACCAGCGACCAACTTTGCTGGTTCAAATATTCCTATAGAAACATTTCCAAAGTATAAAGAGTCCTAGCCTCCGAGAAGCGCATGTTTGACAATGGTGCCAACACCATCAAGCATGAAGGAATTGTCTTTGGGTGTGTTCATCGTGAAGATAATCCTGATTTTGCCCTGCATAAAGTTCCAGGCCTTGTTGGACTTGGCCGTGGTCCTCTCTCTCTTGTTAAACAGATCGGCTCTTCCATTGATGACAAATTTGATTACTGTCTTCCTCCATGTAGAAATGAAAACAATTCCGTGGGACAGCTCAAATTCAGCAACGATGCAGACCTTTCAGGCACAGAAGAGGTTCAAGAGACGCCGATGGCATCAGATGGTGGTGAAGGCAGCTTTTATGTGCTCATCCTGACAAACATAAGTGTCGGGAACAGCAGACTCAACATACAATTTGCTGGTGCACAGACGACTGCATTGTTGGGAGATGCCAGATCGATCAATCATAGACTTGGGTACCAGCCTGACTTTTCTTGCCAAAGATGTCTATGGTCAAGTGGCAAATGCAGTGGCCAATGTCATAAACCGTGAGCGCTTCTATCCTCCTGAGCAAGATTTGCTGTGTTACCATGTAGGGAACAATGGTGATCCATATGAAGGGTTGCCAGAGATGACCTTTCATTTTGCTAGTGCAGACTGGAAGCTGCCACCTTCAAATATCTTTGGAATGTTTAGAAGTGGAATCATCTGCTTAGCCATTAAAGATGGAGAGATTCCATCTTTGGGAATATTGTGCAGCAGAACATGCATGTAGTATGATCTGGGCTACAGACTGCTTTCTTTTGCACCAACTGAAAGTCCAACACGTAGAAATGAATTGTTTATCGTAGGAACAAAAGTTATAGACTTTTGTCACCTATAAGTAAGGGTTTTATTTGGTCATAATTGTGTGTTTCTGGTTATTGCACATTCAACTCTCTCCCTCCCCTCCTTGCGGATCTAAAAGTTAGAATCTTAAAAATGACACATTTTGTATATCTTTCATCATCTTTTCTCTTAGTCTGACCACATTTGATCATTTTGAGGTTTTTTTCTATGTGAAACTGACAAGTCTAAAATAATGCCATGTTAATTCTTGTCAAATACGAGGTTGATGTTTTATTTTATTTGACTTCAAAGGTAGTGTTGCAAGGAACAATAGAGGGCATCTTAGATTAACTTGAAAGGGCAGTGCGGATACGTATAAGGTAGTTTGGTGGTATTTGCTACATTTTTTTTACACACGAGCCCTAATTTTACATTTGGTTTCTTTAGAGTTATCAAAGACTCAAAGGTGACATATTATTTGAAGTGATAACGTCATACACATTTACATTACTTCTCTATTTATTTATGTATTACATATAGCTATTTATCTACGTATTTATATCTAACTTTTAATGTATGTTTATTTATATTTTTGTACACATGCTATCTTGCATATGCTGTGGTGGTCATCCTCCATAATGTCTCTACCATCTTTTACGAGTCACTTTTCTAATAGTGTGTCTTGTAAGTAATAGCTAAGTCAAAGAGAATATGAAGTGTTTTTAGTAGGTGCAGCTACAAAGCATTCTACATTTCAAGCATGCATTTTTACCATAACTTCTGCTCATTTTGTTTTGGATATTCTTTTGTTGATTAATTCCTTTGGGTCTTTGAAAATGGGTGCAGTAGATTGTGGCTAACCTATGTAATCTTATAACTCTCTCTAACGACCTATATTCAGCCATTCAATATGGTTTCAAATCTGATATTTGGTCTCTTCTCTCTCTCGTTTTTTCCATGATGGCCAATATTTTTGTATGATAATTGTACTAATTTTTTTAGTATAAGTTTTGGATATGGTTTGCAAATTGCTTATATGAGATGGCTGCACATCATCCAGCATTCAAAGCTTTTGTAAGACCTACTTTCTTTGATCCATTCCACATACATCGAATTTGTGAATATATTTATTTGGAAATCAATACAATCTACTTATTTATGAAGAATTTTATGACTGTAGTTTTTGATACGCCACCTTATACTGAACAACTTCAAGGCCTTCCTCCTGGAACACATCGGTAAGATGATTATTCAGTCTCATTACTATGTAGCACTGGTATGGATATAAGAATTCCTCTTTGCTGACGTCCATGCCCTAATTGCTGCTCATGGAGCGTCCAAGATCTTTTGTGCTTATAGCCTTTATACTGTCTATTGCCTTCTTGCTATTTTTAGTAACCTTACTTGGTCTACTTAATCCTTTCTCTTGATCTTATCTTGGTATATGTTCTATTGGGTTAATGCTGATTTTATTTCTAGAATGTTGTTACAGGTGGCCAATTTACTCAACAAGTAGAATGTATTGGTGAAATTATAAATATAATTCTTAAGAATGATGGCACACCTATAGCTATTGGAAACAAGTTACATGTCACAGGTGTAATCTACTTACTACTTAGTATAGTTGTTGAAACACATAGTTGCTGTTTGAGACATGGTGCATTTGCAAAGAGCTGCCTCCCTTTAATGTAACAATATATATTCTCATGATTTCATTTGTAAACTACTTTGCTTCTAATACCTTAAGACTGTAACAGTTTGAATTCCCGAATTTCCTCCTTTTCTTTGTAGTTTCATCAGTATCAAGTCAATTTTAGTAGGAACTTGCATTTTGTCCCTTGATGGCATGAGTTAATTTTTCTTCCAGAGAACATCTGAGTCATCCCATCAGGTCTGAACTAGTTATGGTCCTATCAGGCACTGCACATGTGGATGTCAGCAAGGAGCTGAGAGTTAATCAAGATCTAGACTTGATGGGCATGATTGATTCACATAAGCTTGTCCTTTCTAAGGTGCATGCTAGATTAGTTTCTTCCACTTATAGAAGCTTGTTCTATTGATTGAGGCTGGTTAGTTTCTTTGTGCTGAAAACTCATCTATTCTTTGATCTTGGATCTTGTTGGCAGAAGTTGATGTGGAAATCAAGAAGGAAACCCATGCTTGGATTACATCAAATGCATCACATTTTCCATGGCTGGGAACTTTGAAGAAGAACGGGAGGAATGGTGGAAACAAGTAAATTTTAACGATTCTTTCTTTTATAAATTCATTCTCAATTCAGACTTGATAGGGATGTCCAATCTGAATCTGCCGTTATCCATGTAAATTTTCAAATTTACATTGATTTGTCAAGTTTTCTCAACACGGGCACGTCATTGGATAAAAGCTCGAAATGGTGGCAGGTGATCTGAGGCTAGCGAAATGTTTTTGGCAACACTGCAAAGGGCAAGGACGAGTATTGGTCTTTTGCAAGTTGGCAATAAACTTATTTGCAACGACAAAAGGCGTTGCCAATAGCTTGTCTTTATTGTTGTGGTTGTATTTGTTTCACCAGGGACCAGATCAAGTCGAAACTCCCCCCCCCTCCGACCTTAAATCTATCATTTTAATATGCGTGGATTTAAGATCCATGCTACATCGAACTATCAAACACAACTTTAAACCATCCAGACATAAGTACACTACCACAATTTTCTTTGTCACTTTCGATGCAAACTCTGCTGGAGTTAGGCTGTCGTCCCTTTTAGTAGAAAGAATAAGTAATGAATCTACATCAAAGAGTAACTTTGTCAATATTACATGAACATCCCCTTCCTGACGATCGGGGTGCTCACGCACTATTTTCTTTGTCTTTATATGTTTTTTTTTATCAATATTCTATTGATAATGATTTTGTTTTTTTCAACTACAGCAGTACATTATAAGAACCTTCGTACATGTGGAAAAAAGCATGTACGATAACAATCACCAGGTACAAGAAAATGTGGATGAAGTTGGTGCTATGACTATCAAAACTAGAGGTAGCTAGATGACAAAATCATGAAATGTCTGATAATTAATTGATATAATTCTTTTTCTAAATCTTAAACGAAAAAAATATGGTATCAATTAAACATTGGCATTATTTGGGTCAAATGACTGAAAAATTAATAAAGTGCTTATTTGGTAATTAATGATAGCTGAGCTCAATAGCATTCGGCCGACCTTGTATTTTGCGTTAAGACAAAACCAATTAAAATTAAAATATAGAGATCTTCCCTAATGACAGAGCCTATTCTGTATATGGTCACCCACAATTGCAGGTTCTTTCAAATTCAATTGAATCGTGTTATGTGATGGTAAGTCCCATGGTGGAGCTACAAGATGGCTGGTGCCGCACAAACTTTAGTTATGTTCATGTTAATAACTTCATACATTTCAGGCAGCTACTTCTGCAGTAGAGTGGTTATTTTGTTATTTTGTATAATTAAAAACTGCTTTCAAAAGACCGTGCTCAAACAACTGGTCAACCCAAATGCACTGTGATGGTTTTTATCCACACAAAACAAAAAAATAGCAGATTTCAATTCCTTTTTATATATATATATATATGAACATATGTTGTACTTGTAAGTTTTAGTTACCAGAAATTAATTGTATCGGTTCGTCCTAATTGGATGCAAGGGCCAGTTAAAGGAGAAAAATTCGGCCGACTTTTCTTTGAAACCCAGGAATGACTTTTCTTAAACGATGATGACATGCTTTCAGTTTCCAGTCGACCTGGTCGGATCGAGAGCAATGTGCTATACTAGTGCAAGGATGGAACTTGGAAGGACTATGTATGCCAGTTGAAGGACATTTGACTCTACTCACATGGGCATGGGCATTATGGAAAGCCGGATCTAAAATTAGTGTCTTATATGGTCTTATGCATGAACAATTATGCATGTAGGTGCTTAATAACCAAAATAACATGTCTAAGTAAAAAAAAAGACTTTTAGAAGGACAAAAAATGGTTTATGAAAAAGTAAATATTCCAAAATATACACTTCTTTATAAAAATAAAAATAAAAAATACTCCAACCCTACACCGACCTACACGATCCAATATCATTGGACATGCGTAGGGGTGTAAAAAGGGAGGCCCAGGCAATCGCCAAAAAGAACTCTTGGGACTAGGAATAAGATTATTTAATAAAAAATAGAACTCTGCATTTCAATTATAATTTGATCAAATATTGGGCCGATAACAAAATGGTACGATTGTTCCAGCTAAGTTTTGATTCTTTTAACCTAGCAGAGGGTTTGCCACCACCAAAAATTTGTCTGTTAATAATATTTGTGGGCCTTGCATGTGAAACCAAGTCCTTCTCAACCCAATCTGGAACCTTTCACAGTCTTAAGATTGGATAAAATTCACCCAGTGCGTGACTTTTGTTAATATAAGATATTGCTAGTGGCCATACAATGCCTGCTAATAAAAAAGACTTCATCTTTTTTTTTTGAGAAAGAACACCCAACTCATCCATGATTTGTCATCTTTTAACAGGAGAAAGTATCTGAAAATAAAGTTGGAAACAGCAGGAGCCGGGCCCCATACATCGGCCTGAACCAAGTTGAAGCAATATTGGATTTTTATTTCAGATTCAGGAAATGATTGTTCAGTCATCTTTGCATAATTGCATGTCTCACATACTGGAAAATTGTAGACTAGCTTAAGAAACACAGTTTTGAGAATTAGATCAGACAAATGTCCCAACCTATAGTGCCATAGGAGTGATTCTTCATTCTTCTTGTCAGCTGGAAGTGCCTTGTTTGTGTTCAAGTTAATGTAGTAGATAGAGCCCATCTCTCTCATAACAATCACCAAGCCTCATCTGGGGTTTCTGTTCCAGCAGAATGACCTTCTTCTTGGAGGAAATATTGAGAAATTTCTGTAACGTAGAGCTGTGCTAGATTTATTAACAATGATAAGATCTATGGAACAGATACGATCAGGATCAGTTACAGAGTACAGGGTACGGTTTCCAAAACTCGAGAGCTATCTAAAACTGACCAATCTTCTCTAAATGAGAAAGAAATTGTTTCTCCTATCTTCTTCTATAATTCTGCCCAAATCTGTCGTGTAAATCATGATCCTAAAATCAAGGATCTAAATTGTATAAAGTGACTATAAATATTTGTACTCTCTCTGTGTGGTTATAGAATAGAAGAGAGAGTCTTTGTGTGGATGTTGGCTGATTTTAGCCGAACCACGTTACACCTGTGTGTCCATCTTTTGTTCTAAATTGATATAAGAGCCTGCAACTGCTTTCACCGTGGTCTTCTGTATCATGCATCTTTCTAGAGCTACGCTTCACTTGTCTAGTGGATGAGCATTGTTTGATGCTGGCACCATCGTTTTCCAGCCACTCTCTCTGCTGCGTGCCCGGTTACGTCTCCTGTTTCTCTTCCTACATCCACAGTTTTTTGCGTAACAAGGGAAACCACAGAGCAGCATGCGGTTTCATGCTCTTTTTTTTTGTGGTGAGCAAGTGAAAGCCACCAAGGCCTTCACCGAGGAGCACACTATTTCACCGAGGAGCATGCTACTCCTTTTAGTGTTTGAACAAGGGTCTGGCACCGAGTGTGTTGTTTCCTGCCTTCATCGAGGCACGTGCCTTCCTTTTGGAGTGTGTTGTTTCCTGCCTTCACCGAGGCACATGCCTCCTTTTTTGTCTAAAGAAGGCCACACACTTTCCAGCCTTCGCCAAGGAGCATGCTGTTGACTTCTTTTTTGTCTCTCAACAAGGGAAGGTCATGCTGTTTCCAGCCCTCACCAAGGGAAGCGCTGTTTCCTTTTGTGTTCACATGTTCACCGAGAAGCGTGCTCACAAGGGAGTGCCACCGAGACCTATCTGCCCCTTCAGTCGTCCAATCCACCTCCTGAGTCACCTTTTTTGTTTATCAGACACAAATCGTATTGACTGTGCTTTGTCGGCTGTTGGTTGAACGAGCGAGAAATTTTTAGTATAATATGGCTGCATTGTCCTCTTCTAACACTCCTCGCACTCCTACTCCACCAGGTACACAATGGAATGCTTTCTCAAGTTTGGTTTCAGTCAAGCTTGATCGATCAAATTATCTTCTCTGGCGTTCTCAAATTGAAGTGTCATGAAAAGTTAAAATTTGATCAAGTATGTTAATGGAAAATGTTCTGCTCCACCTGAATTTCTTGATGAAGCACATACACAAGAAAATACTGCTTATGGTTTATGGTATCATGAAGACCAACTTGCACTAAGTTGGATCAAAGTCACTATGACTCAACCAGTCATGTCACAACCGGTTCGTGTTGGCACGGCTATAGATGCTTGGTTCATCCTTGGAAAATAGTATGCCTCACAAAATAATCTCCGTATTATTCAGCTGAAAAGAGAATTCCAAAACATAAAAAAGGGAGGAATGCCTATGACTGAATATCTTCAACATATTAGTTTCTGACATGATTCTCTTAGTAGAGTGCAGCACTTTGTCTGAGATACAGACCTTGTTCTCTATACCTTGAATGGACTGAATTCTGAATATGAATCTTTTATTACCACTGTTACTGCATTCAAAGATCTACCTTCATGGTCTGAATTATATGATATGTTAATTACTCAAGAGCGACGACTTGGAATGCTTTCTTCATCCCTGATGGCTCAGGTTGAAGCCACTGCCACTACCTTTATTGGTGAACAAGGGCATGGGCGTGCTTTTGTTACAGACCAAGGGTGTGGGCGTGCTTTTATTACAGACCAAGGGCATGGCAACTATAATGGTGGTAGGGGTAGAGGCCATAATGGAGGAAGAAGAAACTATGGAAAAAATAATAATACTAACAAGTCCAGCCGAGGAGTAACTTGTCAATATTTTGGCAGAAGAAATCATACAGCTCGACAATGTTATGATATTCCAAAAGCGTTTATGGCCATGGCACTCAACGTGGGAAAATCTGATAATGCATCTAGTAGCCGAGAAAATGTCAGCAATACTCAAGACTCAGCCTGGTATCCAGATACAGGTGCCTCCCACCATATGACAAATTCAGAACAAGATATGCAAGGTAAAGTTCCCTATCATGGTTTTAATTCTATTATAGTTGGCAATGGTAGTAAGATGCAAATTAAAAATATAGGGAACGTGTAACTACCTAGGAAGATGTCATCCTTTGTTTTGAAAAATGTGTTGCATGCTCCTAAAGCACACAAGAACCTTATGTCAGTAGCAAGGTTCACCAAAGACAACCAATGCTCTATTGAATTTTCCTCTAATGGTGTTATTGTTAAGAATATGCAAACGGGCAAGATTCTTCACACAGGGCCGCTTGAGAAAGGAGGACTTTATAGATGGACGAGAGAAAGGAAGGACTCTACTAGCAATCCTATCAGTATTGGAGATGACGATCAATAAAAGACTGCTAATATTTCTTTGGTTTCTCAAAATTCTTACTCAGACATTTAGTTATGGCATTTGCATCTAGGACATGCTCACTTTCAGTTGTTAAACTCGTTGAAAGTTGCTAGTTTAATTTGTGTTGATGAAAGACATAAATTAGATTTTTGTTCATGTGTGGTTGGAAAAATGCATAAAATTCATTTTCCTAAAGCTGAGTTTCATGCAACCAAACCTCTTGAAGTGTTACATGTTGATATTAGGAGACCAGCACCTTGTGCTTCACGAGAAGGGTACATGTATTATTTCTTAATGGTTGACAACTAATCTCACTTCTCATGGATCTTTCCCTTGTCAAAGAAAAGTGATACACTTCCATGTTTTTAAACCTTTTTAAGCATAGTAGAGTGTCAACTTGAAACAAAAATTAAAATTTTCCATTCAGATGGGGGTGGAGAATTCATGAGCACAGAATTTAGCACATTTCTTGAAAATCAAGGAATTCGTTGATGGATAACATGCCCTTACACATCCCAGTAGAACGAGATAATATAAAGGAAGCATAGGAATCTGGTGGAAATGGGACTCGCCATAATTATTCATGCCAATATGCCACAAAAATTTTGGTTTGATGCTTTTAAAACTGTTGTTCATCTTATTAACAGGTTGCCTATTGCAGACTTGCAAATGACACTGTATGAGAAGCTCTTGCATGAAGTTCCCAAATATAGTCATCTAAGAACCTTTGGTTGTGCCGTCTATCCATTGAATGGGCCTAGACGTGCTTCAAAACTAGAAAACAAAGCTCAAACCTGCGTCTTCATTGGGTATGGGAGCTGTCATAAAGGTTGTGTTTGTTACAATCCAATCTCTAATCGTGTCATCATATCTAGACATGTTATTCTTGATGAAAGAAATTTTTTATACTCTCATTGTGGTCCCTCTTTTACTGCCTCAAACATTTCAAGTTAGCTAAAGTCATCGTCCAGATCTGAATATATTAAGCCTAGACCTATTGATGAGCTAAAAGAGAGTTTACCTCTTATTGAGTTGCCTAGAATCATTCCTAGTTCCTCAAGTTGCTCAGCAGTTCAAACTGGTTCCAATCACTTTCATGTGCACATACCATCAATTTCAGCATACTTGGACCTTCATGGAACTAGAAACACATGTTACAGACAATTCCAGCACAAGGGTGTCACAGTGTGCTTCATATAGCTATATTATGAACATAGCACCACATTATATATATTCTTTCACAAACAGCTCATGTATTACCCTAAAAATACCCATTTATTTTTCTGCACACAGGTAATTATGCCTCATACATGCATATATATATTTATTTTTAGGCAATCAGAGATGTCTAAGACCAAGAGTGTTGTGTATCATTTCCAGAATATAACACTTCACACATCTATCCATATCTAGGTGCGAAAATACATGGATTCTCTACTATAACATGCATATATATATATATATATATATATATATGTATTTACAAGCAACAAAGGTACAAGGGCTACATGCTGCACTCATAGCTAAGTATTCCCATACCTTATTGCTCTATGCTGCAATCAATTCAGTCCG
The DNA here is from genome assembly GCF_008831285.2 of Nymphaea colorata. Taxonomy (NCBI): domain Eukaryota; kingdom Viridiplantae; phylum Streptophyta; class Magnoliopsida; order Nymphaeales; family Nymphaeaceae; genus Nymphaea; species Nymphaea colorata. The sequence continues at coordinate 295,541 of NC_045144.1, forward strand.
CCAAGAAGGCTACTGTTCCAAGGTAGTGTGGTACGATTTCCTTGCAAAACATTCATCTACATGTATAATTTCAGCTCCACCAAGTAGAATTCTCCTTGCTTTATATATACATATGTACCTACATACATAGATTATTTATAAAAGAAACTATATAACACTTACCAGGGTCTCTCTAACTGTACAGCCCCTAATTTTTTACTGTCAGCACCCTAGCTCCTTGGCGTTCTTGATCCCCCAAGCTGCGGATAACAGTCACGTGGACCAGTGCCTCTTTGCTCTTGATCTTCACCCCAAGATGCAGGAAAACAAGGGTTAGCTTTAACTTTTTCATAATTTCTAACAGCTGGAACCCTTCCCCCTATGGCTGCGGCAAATGGGAACCTGAGGTATGGGGTTAAATAAGGCCAATACATGGCGAGCAACACCCCCAAATAATTTTTCTCAGGAAGGCTTCTCAGCTGCCCTCAATCATCTTTAGTTTCTTTTAATATTTTCAGTTACCACTTCTACCAAGGTATATATTTGGTAACCCATTCATTTCTTTCCATGGCTGCCCCCTTTATGATATATTTCACAGTTTCAACTATTTTTATCAGTTATTGAATCTACCAATTATAGCCTATACTCTTATTAAAATTTTTGTGATAATAAAGAAAAAGAAAAAGAAAAATGTGGGCATTAAAGTAACCGTCCAGTTTGAGCCGGAAGTATTGGTTAGAAGGCGATCAGTTCTTAGGGACGATGTTAGCGACCATCAAGAATGATATGTATAGAGGGATAAAATTTTTATATATAAAGCATATTTAGATGGGTGCTTTGTGATGTTAGAGGTGCTTTCCTTCCAGTTTTCACTTTTCACCTGTACAAATCACACCTTAGGCATGAAATATATTGGATCATATAGATATATAGCCCTCCACGTACGTCATTAAAATGATCTCAATGCCCACCTAAGCAAGAAATTAAGTCTAAGGTCACCTACGTTCTTTAGAGAGAGCTTCGCCATTGACCATCAGTGTCGAAAACTCAAGCCGCATCGATTGAAGAAATCGACGAGCAACATCCCATGACAACGCTGGTGGCTAAAGTGCAGTTTCTCCTCCTCCACCAACCCCCTCTCCTCTTTCTTCTTCTTCGGCCACTTGAATCTGTGGAACTGGTCAATGCCCGATATGAAATATGAGATCGAGCTGCTGCACACTTCTGTGGATCCACAAGTATACAGTATCACAGGAAAAAAGATGATGGTTGGATTATTTCTGAATTTTTTAATGGCATACTATGTCTATTTTACACTTTTTAATTTTTTCATAACCTTTTTTTACCCTTTTAAAATGTTCCTTTTTCACTTTTAGCATGAGTTTATGGTAATCTAATTAAAATATCATTAGACGCCATACAGTGGTGCTACTTAGTCTTCACCTATAAAAATTAAAACTACTTAAGATAGTACTAGTACTTTTATATGGGAGAATTATAGCATGTTGAATGCCCAGTGTTGTTAGGTAATTAAAAAGTTAAAAATCTATGGTTGAGAGCACCACAAACTGTTGTTTAAATCATGATAGACTATTATAAAAACACACTACCACAAACCATAAACCGTTGCTAATACCCCTGCAGTGTCTATATTTTAGCAAATAATGTTTTATTTTGAGCTATATGACAATATCTACCATCCGTCAAATTTGAATCCACGCACACACACATATTCAAATTTGTCATTTCTTATATCCTGACTTATTACTAAAAATAAAGATCAGTCGCTAAAGCATGCAGCTGTATTAGAAACAGTGTATCAAATAGTGCCTATTTATGGCACTTTTTTTAATGGTTTATGTGTTTATCAGTGACATTTTAAATCTATTAGTCGTCCAACATCCAAAAGATTAAAATGGTTATATATATATATATATATATATATATATATTTGTTTACTTAATATATATTTATCTGTATAATTATATTTATCACTAGGAACCTTATTTTCCTAAGGAGTATGTTAACTTGTCAACCTTCTTCCTTCAACTCTTCATTGAGGTTCTTCGTTCTTGAAAACGGTAATATTCAAAAAAATATTGTTCTTACCACTTTTGTCTATATTGCTAAAAATAACGTAGACCACAAAAGTGCATGGGAGCCCCAACCCTGTGATGTATACCTTGTCCCTTCAATGGGGGCCTGAAATGCTGCACATTCCTTGACGAGGAACCGTTCTGATGCAATTGGGCTGGGTTTCTAATTTCCATTAATGATCAAAAGTAATATAAATAAAAAAAAAATCAACAGAAAAAACACAATTAAGAACTGGCCTCTAACTAAGCCTCAACACTCTCTTGCTCACTCAGCAAACTTTCCATGGTCAGGGTCAGCACTTTTCAGGATTTGTCTAACATGAATCAGTGACCTTCAGTATCATTAATGTTGGCTTTTCTTTTGTTTTTGTTTTTTTGACTTCGTCAACGACAAAGGAGTTTCCAAAGGAGATAGCCTCCAAAGAGAAGTGATCTTTAACCATGGAATACCTTCTCAATATTGAGCCTACCAACGAACCAGAGTCACTCTCTCAGTTCCTTGACACGAGAACTAAGAGCATGACAGTTTGTGATTAGAGTAACATGACAGTCTTTAGGAATCCTCTCTACAAGAACAGAGTCCATAGTTCTGATCATGTTTGAGAAGAGAAACCTTTGTACCATAGTAAACCAGCCACTTTATAAACATTTGCAACACATGTAGTGACCACTTTCAGCCCCCACTCATCTTTACTCTCACAATGCCAAAAATGACTAAAAATTTTGGTTTCCAGCTAGATATTTATCGCCTGTTTTACATATTGTCCCCATTCTTGTTTATAGAATACCTCACAACATGAGTGCCAAACTTCCCTCTTAGAAATCTTATCTAGCTTAACCACCTCTTTATGCACCACGTGATTTTTGGAACACAATAGCTTCCAGATTGTGATATTGAAGCAGGCAAGCCAACACCATCCGAATTCTTTACATGAGAACCTCTTCCTCCACCACCAGCTCCAGACAGAGAAAAAGTCTGATGTATGGAATTTATCAACTCCAAACCATGAATAGATGTATTGCTAAATGTTCATAGCATTAGTATATGAGAAAAGAAAGTGAGATAGATCTTCACAAGCCCTCCACACAAATTAAACACAGAAACAATGGAAGACCTTACATTGGCATCAGCAGGTTGACGTTAATAACTACAAACAAACACAAACCAGTTGGCTCTAGGTTACGCTTTTGCGTTCTACAATCTACTGTGCCTTGTAACTACCATTCCTTTAATTTTACATGGTTCCAAACTTGGCTCCTAAGCTTTGCAGGTTTACAATTTTCTTTAGAACAAAGAAAATCTGCACTTTGCATGAGCCTAAGTTGAAAGCAATCTCCAATGCATTGCACATGTCGCCATAGATTTAGCTTAATGTGGTGCTGTATTAGCATTTACTTAACCGACTTTCGAAGGAAAGGTTCTGCTTCCCGAGCAGATCCAATGGAATCTGCTTGAGTAAAACATCCTCTGTAGAACCTATCAAGCTCTCCATTCATCACATTTCAAGTAACAGATTTGGATCCCGCCCAAGAGAAGAAATATTGGGAACCATTTCCACATACCAAGTACTTTTCCTACTCAAATATTTCTTCATGCATAATGAGTCCCATATGCCCTGGTGAAAAATTAATGTACATCTTAGAAACAACCAATTAGCTTCATTGACCCCTTTAAGTTTTCTAATGCCGAGCCCACCTTCCTATTTGGGAAAAGCCAAGACATTCCAGGCAATTAAATGAGGCTTACCCCCGCATCTGACTGTTCCTATAAAAAACTGCACATAATCTGTTCCATTTTCTTAATGACACCAAGAGGCACTTGAACACCAACATCCAATAAATATGAAGTGCTTCTAATACTGATTTGATCAAGTAGATCCTACTGCATAGGAAAGTTGCATGCTTTTGCATAAACTAAGTTTACTCTGTATTTTTAAAAGAATAAGAAATGGGACTTAACAACGTTAAGTTTTCTTTTATAAATACGCAGTGGCCAACAGCAAGGTGATCCATAATCATTCTTGTTGAGTTGTCGTGGGTAAAAAATCTTTAAAAATGAGAAGTACATGCTGAAAGAATTGGATCCTCCTCACAAAACTCCCCATCATCTGTCTTCATGTGCAAGAGTCTACTTTTTTTGGACCTTTCTTGAACATAGCATGAAAACATTTGCTGTTATTATCCCTTTTTTGTAGCCATGATCCCTTACTTTCTTTTTCTAGTACATTTCTTCATCTCAAAGAGCATCCGCAAGAAAACATCTAATATGATTTTCATAAGTGGACCAGTTATGAGAGTGAATATCTTGCCTCTTATAAATTTCAATAAGATCCTTTCGACGTACGTTAATTCTGGTATCAACTTTCTTGGTTCTATACTTACTCCAACTACTTAGGCATGGTCGTACTTTATTCTGTTTTGCGAAAAGTTTAAGAACTGTGCATCCTCTACACTCCACTCTCCATGCTCTTGTAATAATGACCTTACAACTAGGCTGACACTCTCAATAAAGGAACTATTTAACTTTTCGTCTTCTCTTGCATGCGGTTTTAAATATATTTAATTTACGTGTAAAAGAGAAGTGCTGAGTGGTCTAAAGAACTTCTTGGTTCTACCAAAAGCTGCCCACAATTTTCAACTTTCTCAAAAATCTATCTAAGTTGCTTTGAACCAGTGCTGTCGGGATGCAGAAATTGGTTCAAGTGAATGCTTTGTTTCTGTTCACAATCTCTCTTAGTCCAACATCTTGAATGAATCCGTTGAATGCTAAACAAGCTTGTCTGCAGGGGCAGGGCCATTTTTCAGACTCCTTATAAGCTGAATTAAAATCTTTCATTATAATACTAACATTTGTTTATTGGCAATTATGATATTTAACATAACCAATTGGTCTTTGCGAATTCCAAAGTGAGGGTGAAGATACACACCTATTGTATCAAAGTTGAGATCGAAAGCTTTATGAATAAACAAACAATCCATCCAAAATTTATTAAATTTGCAACTAGTCAATCTAAAATCAGCCTGTCTCTAACTCTACACAATTATGGCCCCATTAAGATTCGTATCAGTATTAGATTAAAAAAAAACTCCTCGAAGTGATTGCAAAAGGATTTGAAGTTGTCTGCATTCAACATGATATCGAAACATGAAAATGATCCCAAGTTGATGAGATATCACCCAATTGCCAAAATCTTTCTACGTTGTTAGAGTAGAAGGCCTCTAACATTCCAACTATAAACTTCATTTTATGGCAATTGGCAACTCCTCTTAGGCTGCTTTTCCTATAGGAGAGCATTCTCTTTGTTATGGAAATCATCTACTCCTCGGATATCCATGCCAGGATCATGTTGCATCAACTTCCTTTCTTTCAGGCCAGAACTTTATATAGCCTTAAAAAATGTTGTCCCACAACCCTTCTTCTTAAAATTGTTAACTTCTTTGGAATGGAGATCTCTTTTTTGTTCAAACTAATATTCATAGGAGAGGAAGACCTTTTATCTTTTTGTTTTCAGTCCATTAGTACAGTCCTAGTAGAGTTCAAACAGCCAAATCTAGGAAAAAATTCCTCCTCAACTTTTGTGGCTTTCTTCTTGGTCTCATGGCAGGACTCAGCAATAGTTTTACCATGGTTAACCTTCAATGAAGATGATTCCATCACCATTTCATATGAGATAATCCCTTGAGACTCGTGACCCATAGATCATAGGTCTTCAATAGGAAGTACATCTTTTTCAAAAGGCACAAATTGATTTCATTTAATATTAGATAGCTTGCATTGCTTAGAGCCTAGATTCCACCTTCTATTAGCAATAATGACTTGAGTCCTTCCAGTTGAGGGTTTAGTATTCACTTTTCCCTCCCTCATACGAGTGAGACGATCTCCTGTGGGATGTAATGAATCCCCACATAAGGTATAGAAACAAATTTTTGTTTCATCTTCCACCATTTATTCAAAAACTTTATCACCATCAAGTATACAAATCAAACCCATAAGTGAAGCCATCAGCATCTACAAAAAAACTACCCAAACCTTAACGACACCAGCTAACACCTTGTAGTTCCACATATAAAGAGGCAACTTCGGTAGACGAATCCCTAGAGGGGTTCTCGTGACAGCTTGAAGTCGAAGCGGCATTCCTGCTGAGACCAAAAACCTATCGCGAACACGCCATTTTTTTGGTTGCATAACTTCCTCTAAATATTCCTTTGAGGAAGCCTTGATCAAAAAGAGTCATTTTGAAAGGAGTGAAAATTGTTTTCACCTGATACAAATTGTAAAAACTTCCACCCAATCAGACGAAATCTTGAGCTACCGCCTAATAGAATTGCAATAGCAGTCCATCTGAAAGGTCTGACCATTTGCTTCCCCTCAATTTCACACACTGCAAGATCTGGTAATCCAAATGCCTCCTCTCACTCATTTTCGTCCACAACACCAGCGCTCTTTACCACCGACACCCAAAATCATCGCACTGATAGAACTGACTGGAATCCTTGATCAATAGGTGACTTTCCACGAACATTTTCCTAACTCTAACCTAGGGTCCATGTTGTTCCCTTTCTCTGCTCCTTCACGTGATAACCACATCTTCTCCGTGACCAAGAACTGTTACATGTGGAACAATCCACACACTTCTCACTTTGACCATGTGCTTCTTTTCCCCACCATTTGTATTTAAATCCACACCCTTAGTCACAACCTACCTCATGATCTCCTTTATAAGATCTGAATCTATGATTAACAGTTGCCATAGCCACCTTCCTCTCCGCCTTCATGATCCTCCTCCTGTAACTTCTCCCAGTTGCACTATCAAACTTTCCTACCAACATCTTCACTAACACTGTCAATGTTAACCAAAACTCCAGGCTTCTCGATAGACCTCATTCACCAAGACTTGCCTCCTCTCATCTCTATGATCCTTCATCCACTCCAGTTCGAAGCACTGAGCAGGGCAGCTCTACGCTTCAAGTTGTGCTCCCGATTGGCTTCAGGTTATGCCAACACCAACACGACCATCCATGTGTATTCGCATGAAGCCTGACCAGATGAACTAATTCCAGTGCCTGAACGCTAAAATCTGAAATATCTGGCAAATTCCAGATTTCAAGGGAATGCCCTGGTAACTTAGAAGTTTAGAACTATCTGGTTAAGGAGGACTATCTGGTTAACTTGTGAAATGTGTTGGGGTCCACTAAACAGGTGAAACTGCCGACAAAAGTTCACATCCTGCAATCAAACCTGGTTGAAATGCTTTGGAAAGCTTCCGCCTGTATGACAAGACAAAAATTTTAGAAAAGAAAGTTGGCCGTATGTCCAACTATTTCTTCTCAATCCCACCATACAACCTATATACTTAAATCTATGAGAGAATAGGTAGGCTTGGGTATAAGCAGCAACTTCATGTACTATCAAAAGAAGACATTGATACATCTATATATAGAGAGTTTCTCATGCAGCTTTACATTAGAACATCACTAGAAGTCCAATCTTACTTGGTCATCATCAATATGGCAGCAAACTCAAATGGACATTGTGTGTTCCTTACTACAACTTTACCTGCCAAATGAAGTCCACATTAAAGCCACTTCAGTCTTCCACATACCATAACTGAGATGCACCACTGGCTTCTGGTCCGCTTGTGACGACAACCAACTTCGTAGCGTCAAGTCCTCATATGGTGATGGATCTGTTGTAGAAGGGTCCCTTGCTCTCGAAAGATTTTGGTTTGAGGTTGGCACTGATGGCACCATCAAGCTTCCGACAATCGCCTTTGGTTGTGTTCATAAAGAAAATAGTGTTGATTCCGAAAATCTTGTACATCCTAGTCTTATTGGCCTCAGGCCAGGATCTCTTTCACTTGTTAGTCACATCGGCTTCTTTATTAACCATAAATTTGTGTACGGTCTTCCTCTCCATAGCAAGAAAAATAATGTCATTGAGTAGATCAAATTCTGTGAGGAGGTAGAGTTCTTCGGAACCAAGAGGTTCAACAGACGCCAATGAAGCAAATGCAGCTCAAGGCACTTTCTGTACACTCACACTAGATTACTTAAATGTGGGGAACAACAGACTCAACATATAGTTTGGAGGTGCATAGATGGCAACGTGTTGGGATATGCTGGATCAATCATGATAGACTCGGGTACCACGCTGACTATCTTGCCAAAGATGTGTATGATCAAGTGGCAAACACGGTGGCTAATGTCACAAACCATAAACGCTTCTATCATCCTAACCAAGATTATTTGTGTTATAATGTAGAGAATAATGGTGATCCAAGTTAAGGATTGCAGGAGATGAGCTTTGATTCCACCAACGCAGACTTGAAGCTGCCACCTTCAAATATCTTTTGGATGTATAGAAGTGCGACCGCTAGCTGAGCCATTTTCGGGAATGTTTTCCAGCAGAACATGCATGTGAAATATGATTTGGGGAAGGGGCTGCTTTCTTTTGCACCAATTGAATGTACTCAGGGCTGAAGGTTTTTCGTGATGATCTACGTGGTTCTCTGTACTAGTCTATAATTGCAGCATTGCAAGCTGCTTATGTTTTATGTCCTGATTGTCATGTGGTTGATGGTGTTATTTTTTCATGTTGAATAAATATATGTATCTTGTTTTAAGATGCTTTCCCCCTCCCCCCCCGGTTTAAGTTTAAAGCTAACTTAGATATGTCTGCACGAGTATGAAATTAACTATGGCTTTAACTCGACAGTCGCTAATACTGGCAATTCTGTCGCTAATAAGTAATCGCGATGGTCAAATCTACACCAACACAAGTCCCGTTGCCCAAACGATTATCGATGAAAATGGCCATCGTGTCTTAGTTGTGTTTGTTGCACATTAGTTGCTTTAAGTTAGCATAATGGCCATGGAATGTGCCTACACCTTATTGTAACTTTGACAATGGAATTTTCGGTCCCATAACACAATGTGTTCTGTGACGGTTATATAAATCGCTTAACTTCACAATGTCTTTTAACTTTGCAACTAACAATTCTAAACCTCCATCAACAATGATGGTTGTTGTAGCTTGCACAGTGTACTGGCTAGCGACATATTTTCTAGTCCCTTACACATGTTTGGAACGGATTTAGTACACAGCGACATATTCTTGAGTCCCCGACACATGTATGGGATGGATTTAGTACACAACGACATATTTTCAAGTTGCTGACACATGTTTGGAAAAATTTTGGGATCACTGAAGAATATTAAAAGAGTCCATGTGTAGATAAAATTCGGAACATATAGTACCTGCTCAGCATTTAATTCATTAGAAGATTAATTTTTTTGGTAATTGAAATGCAGTTACGTTTCTTGAAATAAGAATATGGTTCTTTTATATATATTTTTAAAAAAAGCAATATATTATTCTTAACAAGTTCCATCTAAGAGAATTTAAAAGTCTTAGTGCAAGTTACACAAAAGACTTTACCTCCAGAAAGATGTAAGCTTCAATAGTCTTATATGTACTCCGAGAGTAGCATAACTGGTCGAGTTAAGAGTTTGGTGAGAGTCAGGTAGTCAGTTCCAATACCATGAGCATTATTCTCATGAACCATAAAGGTTGGGTGGAGCTACTCCTAAACTGAAGGGAGTGACTGTAAATTCACCTGGTTTTGATGTTTCTCTAGACCCTGGGGTAAAGGGGACGAGTAGAGCTTCTGCCCCTCATGCATGAGGCGTTCACTCCCGCTCACTCGTAACAAAGAAGGGTTTTCTCCACAAGCAAGAGGTCCACTAAAATGTCATGCATTTGAGAACAGTGTTTATAAAAGTTGGGCTGAATTAATTTAAGTCAATTTGAATTGTTTGGCAAACCTGTTTTATTCAGTGGCTGTTGCCCCGTGTTGTTATTTCATTATCTTTAAATACTTTTAAGATTTTTTATCTTCTATTTTTCACTTGTCTTTTTAAATATAGTATACTGATTTATCTTACCGACAGCCTGCAGGTTGTTTCACTTTGGGTTTCGGTTCTGATTCCGATTGTTATAAACATTTATTAGAAACGAATGGTCTATAGAATGGATTCATTTTCACTATTACGCAAATAAATATATATTGTTGAAGGTTCCGCACTGCATTCAATCATCAAACAAGTAATCTACTTAATTTGCTATTTATTTTAAATGTGCATTTGTCAGTGTGAATTCGAATTTTATTTTAAAATTTTATACGAACCCTATTTTGATTGTCAGGTCCATGAAATGCCTGGAAGTACAAAAAATTGAGATTGGGGCTAGAGCCTTTGGTGGAGTCATACGTGGGCTGGTGTAGGCAGTTGCCAAAATGGTCATATCAAATTTCTTTATTTTCATTTTTACGTAAGCTTTCAACTACTTGCTTCTTTATATGCACCAGTGACCCTATAGGTATGAGATTCTTTAAATTAGTGCCCCTAAGTCCAACATTCCTAACTCTGGCTACCACTAACCATGGTTGGAGGCGGAACTAGCTGGATGATAAAATAATGAAGTTTCTGATAATTGATTGTACTAAGTTTTTTCTTAATCATGTAATAAATATGCTACCAATTGGCAGCTTCGCCGTTGACCATCAGTGTCAAAAACTCAAGCAGCATCGATTGAAGAAATCAACAAGCGACATCCCATGACAATGCTGGTGGCTAAAGTTCAATTTCTCCTCCTCCACCTCCCTTCTCTCCTCATTCTTCTTGACTTTTATTTGAATGCCCTGAATATTCAGGAATGACCCGGCCAATCCAGTTTTCAGTCGACCTGATCGGATCATATGAAAATCCCATCAAAAGATCTGTAATGGCCCACGAAGCAGGAAAGTTGCCATGATCTTCCCTAACCCATCAACTTGTAACCTCAACCTCATCTTTCGTGGCAGTACCCAAATTTTTTGACTGAACATTGCTTGAGTCACCGACCTGAGTTTGATAGTGCCCATGTGGGCACTATGATGTGACTGGAATGAGTCTAGCTTTATCACAATATAATTTTTGACTAACTGGTATGGGTAAATATGGTGCACACCAACCCACCCTTAGCTCCGCTACGGCCCTTCTTACAACATAGTCCCCTCACAAAATGTTACAATGTCAGTTGGCGTCTAGAAATTAGTGACATAGACTGTGGATTAAATTATTTATTTAATTACCTATTTGACATTTCAATAAAGCGAGGGGCTCACTCAGCAGCTTCCCAGCAAAAAATTACCTACATTATCATACTTGAACATATATGTTAGGTATGGGAAAACTATATATGTTACACTTAGAACATGATAACTCGATTGCAAGATAATCTAAGCAAGGTTATCATTTGAGATCAATGTGCTATACTAGTGCAAATAGGGTGGAAGCTCTATGCCAGTTGATGGACATTTGGCTCTACTCACATGGGCATGGGCATTATGGGAAGCCAGATTTCAGTTTTCACTCAAACTGAAACTTGAAACAGGTTATGTTTGCACCCCTATGTATAAAAAATTGTACATAATAAGTAAAAAATAAAAATAAATTTTTAGAAGGACAAAAAGGGTTTATGAAAAAGTAAAAAATCCCAAAATGTACACTTCTTTACAAAAAAAGTCAAAAATACCCCAACCCCTTTCTTTTTTTTTCCCCTTTGGTATACATTTGTGTGTACAACCTTGTGCATGTAACTCGATATTAATATATGTTATTGTATCTTCTGGTGAAAGGTTTGGATTATTCCCAATGAAGTCTTCTTTCCTAATGCATGTTTTAATTTCCACCATTTATTGCAAACCTTCTGAAGGGAGATTTTTAGCTATCGTGAAGGCTTTCTGGCTGTCAGATTGGTTCCTCGCTTCTTCTATACTGCTTGTTCTCTATTTTCTTTTCTTTTTTCTTTACTCTTTAGTTTCATTTAATACAAGCTCTCTCTCTCTCTCACTCTCTCTCTCTCTCTCTCTCCTGTCTCTGCTTGTGAATGTATATATTTATACATATAAGATGATAAAAAAAACATACCACTTAGGTAAGGGACGGAAGCCTGGCCTATTAATTTTTTTTCATAATTTTGCAGAATCTTCTAATATATTGAATACATTAAGTTATTTCTTTTTTATTTTATTAATATACCATAATAATTAAAAATGGCTCTTATAACATTAAAATTTTAATAGTAGAAAAGAACACTTCTTTTTATAGAAGTAATTTGAACTTGAACTTTATTTAGATTAAATTAGTGTTTATAGTGAACAAATAAGGAGATTCACATTTTGTTCAAAATGCTTTTTAACACAAATATAAGAGGTCTGTTGGTTTTTGTTTGTGACCGTAGTAGTGCGTGTGTGTGTATATATATATATATATATATAGATATATATATAATTTTCAATGACATTGCTATCTCTTTTATAAGGACCGTGGTGTAGGTACTGTGAATGGCATTAAAATAGGGAAAGGGAAGTTGGTCGATCAAACCAAGGCATCTTTCAGATGTGGTTTCATTAGCATATCAGTCTTCTATATGCTTTTGTGGTGATGCTGATCTGTGTTGAAGTCGATGATATATGTGAGAGACTTCCTACATAAAAAAGGACCAAAGGTTGTGGAAACTCGTTCTTCTGCTTGAAGAGTCATATTTAGCACTTGTTGAATCATAATAAAAAGACGGTCAATTGCATCTGATGTAACAGATTTCGATTTTTCTTGTTGTCATGGTATTCATAATTCATGTTCTTCCATAGCCACCATATTGCCATGGGAACAGAATCATCCAACTTCACATAAATATTTTGATTCGAGCATTTTTATTCCACCGCCACGTCTGCGTCTCTGCCACCAAGTCTGGAACTATAATATCAATGATGATAGAACTGTCATATCATGTAAACTAATGGTGCCTATTCAACAGGGTGGTTCCTCTCTTTTTTGACTTGTCTACCACCGAAAGTGAAAATGTGGTGGAAGAAAGAAATAAAAAAACAGCTCCATGGCATTTGAGTTCTCTTGCATGTATAGAGATAGAGAGAGAGAGAGGGACAGAGAAAGAGATAGGTATTACATGTTTTATTCTTATTTTAAATAGTAGTCCACACAGGCGAGTGGGAGATAGAGATGAGCTTATGGGCGTCCCCAAGTAATTTTATAGGAAATAAGTAGTTTTATAGGAAATGAAACATGGATTAGACAATGCGCCAACCTGTTAAGCCCAAAGAAAAAACACAAAAAAATACAATGGCCTCATAGATGGCTCATTTTCTGAAATTATTGGGTTGTACAAAAGGTTAGATTGATATGGTAGAAACTTTTGGTAAAATGGATTTAGGTTAAGGATTCATGACTTACCCATTGAGTGACTTTGGCACTATAGATATTTCCAAAATGATTACTACCATGTCCAGATTCAATAGATATGTTGTTATTCCAGGCTTCCTTCTCCTTTTAAGGGAAGGTCTATGGTAAAGAAAATCCAATGCCTTTTTGGTCCGCTTTTTGAAATTGTAAACAAAAGCAAGACCTAGAAACGAAATGTTTTTTCTTTCTTTGTCCATCCTTTCCTCACTTTTCTCCTTTCCCTTTCCATTCTAGCCATCATCCAAAGCATTTGGATGATGAATTTTTGCAAACCAAACATATTTTTCAAAAATGTGGACTAGTGTGTGGGCCTCTTTAAAGTAGTTTTTTTGCGGGAAGGAGGCCACAAGGGTTCTACCCATCTGATGGAGATGACTCATAAAAATCAGTACCGCCTTTAAAAGGTGACCATAAGTCCCATTACACTTGTTGAGAGCAGCTAGCAGGATTAGAGGCAGGTATAGGTTAAATGTCGCTACACTGATGCATAATTTTTTTTGTACGTCAATATGGTTAATGATTAAAATAACTTAAATTCACATTAAAAAAATTATAAAAACAAAATTGAAAATATAAAAAAGTAAAAAGACTAAGGAGAATAATTTTAATAAATTACCAAAGTATTCTTCTCTCCTCTTATGGACACATAACTTTCTATTGTTAAGTATTGGTAATTACATAAATTTTAAAAGCTTTTTATTTTTATATTAATATTTTTGAACAAATTTTCTCATTCTTTAAAAATTGAAAAATGTATACCTAGTGTCCTTTATCTAGATTTGATCTTCTGTCTGGGCTCCTAACCCCTATGCCGATGGTAATTGAGAAAAACCGTTAAGTGGGATTGCTGCTGGCTGCCCATAGGTCTGATATGTAGACCAGCAAGCGTGAAATATTGCAGATAAAACTTTCTCTTAATGGCTTCACTCATTTATATGTAAGTCAAGGTTGGTGCCTTCTTGACTTTGTGCTTCATCACGTCCTGCCATGGTCGGCTTGTTCTTTCAACATCAACAACGAGTCAAAGCCACCCAACGTCCGAAACACGGAGCCATGTGTAGGGGCCAGCTGCAATCATAAAGGCCGTGGAGGATCAATTGTCGTTAAATGATCGCCATGAGCCAGACCCGACTAGCATTCAGTCGACCTTATTTTTTGTGTTAAGACTGAACCAATTAAAAAAATAAGAACACTCTATAGAGATCTTCCCTAGCATCGGGTGAGCGAGAGGGGTATTTCATGCTACCGCTCAACAAGATGGCCAAAACCTTAGCCTTACCAACATTTCCCTAGAGCCTATTCTGTATCATGTGTCCCACAATTGCATGTTCATTCAAATTCAACAGAATCAGTTTCTATGATGGTAAATCCTAAAAAAAATGTACTTGTTTCAGCATCGGAAATAATTGTGCAAAGGTCATTTGTAGACATAGATAATGTCTGTTACTTGTACGGTCAGGTTAGACATCTTCCCAGATAGAAAGCATACTTGAAGCATCAAACAAAGCAATGCTAGAGGGAATATATATATATATATATATATATATGTGTGTGTGTGTGTGTGTGTGTGTGTATTGAAATCACAGCTGTTTCTATGCTCGGATGGTTATTTTGTGTTGCTAAAAACTGCCATAAAAGTTCTATTCCATCATTGAAAACCATGGTCAAGCAATTGATCATTTGCATTGGTTTTTATCAACACCAAACAAGAAAATAACCATCCAGCCGTAGAGGTTCGTCTTAATTGGACACAAAGGCCAGTTCAAAGAGAAAAAAATAGGCCAACTTTTATTTGAATCCCTTGAATATTCAGAAATGATCTAGCCAATCCATTGTAAATCACCCATTTTAATCGTTAAACATGTTTAAAGTATGATGACATTTGTCTATTTTCCAGTCAACCTTCTAGAATAGATGGATCATATGAATATCCCATCAAAAAATTGATTTCTCATGACACAAATAAGCTCATGCTAACCCACCAACTTGTGATCTCAACCCGTTTTTAGTGGCGGAGCCAAGCCTGTTTGGCTGGAGGGCACGTGACTCACATCAAACGTGGGCACTATGATGTGACAGAAGCTGGGTCCAGCATCATCACAATATATTTTTGACTGACTGGTATAGGCAATGGTGCACAGCAACCCACACTTAGCTTCAATACTTTCCCTCCTACAAAATGTTCAACGCTTACTGTGGTTACCTAAGGGATACGTTAAGATGTCTCTGTTCTTGATGAATTTGTGATTGGAATTCTTCAACACAAGAATATTCAAACGTTATTACTTAGCATTGCTTGGATTTTGGAGAAGGGTGCAGAAACACAAAAAGTTGCATGCAAACCTGAAGAAAATCACCAAAGTGGTTTTCAGCGAGAGAACAAGCTGATGAGAAATAGAACCCCAAAGAGGTAGTGGCAAATCCAAAAATTTCTGGCTAAGGTGCAATATTAGTTTAATTTTCAACTTTAAGGTATATAAAAAGTTTTAAAAACTAGTATCAATGACTGGTAAGGGAAATTGCTTACAATATCCACAATGTGGCTCCAATATTGTTAAAGAGTCATTTAACAGCAGGGACACTCATAAAATTTTCAAAATAAGAACAACCCCTAAGTAGGTAGATGGAAAGGGGGTTGCTTAGCATAAGTCTAACGGAGCGCGAGTGATGTTGGTGCTACATTTCTATACTGCAACTGGAGTGGAAGCACTATACTAGTTGATGGATATTTGGCCCCACTCACAGACATAGTTGGGCCCGAGAAGGAGATGACTACACGCTATTATAGATAGCCTGGCCCGAGAGAATGGCCACGAACAAACAAACGGTCGACCGCTCTTTTAGGGGGTGTTTGATGGTTTGGAATTTTTGATTTAAGAACGAAATCCAAATCCAACTTCAACTCAAACATGAAACCTTTTACAGTCATGAGAGTGGATAAACATCACTCAATGCAAGACTTTGATAACATAAAATAGTTTTAGTAGCCATGTAATGCCAGCCAATTACTGCTAATATTCATATATATATATATATATATATATATATATATATATATATATATATATTCTGGCCATATACACATTCACCCACTTAACGGTTGAGAGAAAGATAAAAAAAAAGGTATAAACTAATACTAGATGACAAAAATACCCATTTACTTTTTTTTCTTTAGTTTTCTCTCGTCCATTCATTATAATGAATCAAATAGTCCTTATGAACAAGTAGAGTAACATTGAATAATCAGAGTCACCATTTAATTTTTTTCTATATATATAAAAATATAAAAGAGGTATATGATATGGCCAAAATGGACACAGCATACCTCCAAACCCTCACTGCAAGAGCCTCTGCCCCATGAACTATCACCAGATGAGAGCCCATAATATCGTGGGGTGGAAAGACATTTGTATATATATATGTATAGAGAGGGATCGTGTGGGAGAAAGATTTTCCAAACACTTCAGGTTCACGGATTAATGAGGTCAATGGACAGGTTTTGGAGCAGGGACTACCATGTGTTACAGGGACAGAGCCAAAAAAATTTCATGAGAAGGGCCGAATTAATGTTTCTAAATTATGACTAAGGTCAAAATATCATTTTTCAAAATTTTTGTATAGGAAAAGTGAAATTTACTAAAATTTACATATATTTTTTTTAAAAAAAAATTGAGGTGGGGCCAGGGCCATGCAAGCCTCCCTTGGCTCCACCCATGATGCCTAAAAAAAATTTTCAAACACCATTAGGACAATCTCTTCTTCCAACGTATTCAACAGTTATTGCGGTCACTTAAGTAATACGTTGAAGTGTCTTCTGCCTTCCTTTTGTGTTTGAAAGTCTTCAAATGTTTGTCATTGTTATACCTAACCTTAACAATTGGAAGATGCTACCACTTTTCTCCATTGTGATGGTTACTGGTTACACAAAGGAATATGTAACTCAGTTCAGCCACATGTCTTTTTTTTTTTTGCAGAATTTTCGAATCCAAATGCTTCCCTTCATCAGCAGCCACCATAACTATGTCTTCCGTTATAAATATCAACACATTTATCCTTAGTACAGCAACCTTTTAGTCCTCACCATGGCAACCTTCTTCTCCCCCTTAGCATTCAGCCTCCTCCTGCAGCTGCTCCTACTTGCAATACTGCCTAACCCTACCACAATCTTCGCTTCGAAACATCTCGGCTTCTCTATAGACCTCTGTCATCGAGACTCATCCCTGTCACCTCTCTATGACCCTTCATCCACTCTAGCTCAACGAGCTGAGCAGGAGGCTCCACCCTCCATGTTGCGCTCCCGCAGCATTGCTTCACGGTTTTCCAATACCACCAGTGTGATCTCCAGCCTTGTGATGGCTGGTCCCGGTGAGTTTCTCATGAAACTCTCACTAGGTACCCCATCCAGCCTGTACTGGGCCATTATAGACGCTGGTAGCAACCTCATATGGACAACATGCCGCCATTGTGACAACTGCCATGTCAAAACACCAATGTTTGATCCACTTCAGTCGTCCACCTACAAGAACAGGAGATGCTCCACCAGCTTTTGCACGGAATTGTACGACCATCGTTGCACCAGCGACCAACTTTGCTGTTTCAGATATTCCTATAGAGAAAATTCCGAAGTAGAAGGGGTCCTAGACTTCGAGATGCTCTTGTTTGACAATGGTGCTGACACCATCAAGCATGAAGGAATTGTCTTTGGTTCTGTTCATCGTGAAGATAATCCTGATTCTGCCCTGCCGTGGTCCTCTCTCTCTTGTTAAACAGATTGGCTCTTCCATTGATGACAAATTTGCTTATGTCTTCCCCCATATAGCAATGAAAACAATTCCGTGGGACAGCTCAAATTCGGTGAGGATGCACCGTTTTCAGGAACAGAAGACGTTCAAGAGATGCCGATGGCATCAGATGGTGGTGAAGGCAGCTTTTATGTGCTCATCCTGACAAACATAAGTGTCGGGAGCAGCAGACTCAACATACAATTTGGTGGTGCACAGACGACTGCATTGTTGGGAGATGCCAGATCGATCATCATAGACTCGGGTACCAGCCTGACTTTTCATGCAAAAGATGTGTATGTTCAAGCGGCAAATATCATAAACCGTGAACGCTTCTATCCTCCTGAGCAAGATTTGCTGTGTTACCATGTAGAGAACAATGGTGATCCATATGAAGGGTTGCCGGAGATGACCTTTCATTTCGCTAATGCATACTGGAAGGTGCTACCTTCAAATATCTTTGCAATGTTTAGAAGTGGAATCACCTGCTTAGCCATTAAAGATGGAGAGATGCCCATCTTTGGGAATATTGCACAGCAGAACATGCATGTCAAGTATGATCTGGGCAACAGACTGCTTTCTTTTGCACCAACTGAATGTACTCAGGGCTAAGGTCCAGCCATGAAAAAAGTCCAACACTTAGAAATGAATTGTTTATTGTAGGAACAAAAGTTATATACTTTTGTCACCTATAAGTAAGGGTTTTATTTGGTCATAATTGTGTGTTTCTGGTTATTACACGTTCAACTCTCTCCCTAAATTTGAAGGCAGGGTCAGGGAGACATGAAAAAAGAGCCGCTGAACCCCCATAGATCACGGTGAACCAGATAAGGATGAGTTTTAGATAGGGATGGGATGATGATGCTCATCGAGACGATCACCACCTGCAACCACATGGTGGTGGGACCCCAAAAATAATGTTCATGTGATATCATTGACCCCAGTTAAGACCTGAGCTGGATCGACCCAGTCAACCGGTCCGATACAACCCGGTTCATAATCTCAGTTCTTATGAGCCAAACACGATCCGCTTATCTTTTTGACCTTTTTTTTTGTTTTGTTTTGCTTTTTAAACTGCTTTTGTAAAACTTCATGTCATCCTCCTACCAAAAAACTATTTATATGAATAGCAGAAGCATAAGTTCTTAAGGTTGTGATTCAGTCGGATGCCTAATGTAAGAGTCAAAATCAACTTGGGCTTGACTCGAGCTTGACTTGAAACGAGTTGAGCTCAAGCTTAAATTTATACTCAAAGATCGAGTTCGAGTTGTAAGAACTCGATCCATTTAAAATCAGCTCCACTAGCGTTAATAGTTAGACAAATGTTTATAGTTGAATTAATTAAAAAACCAGTTCAATGAGTTAAAAGAAATAAGAAGTAATAAATTAATATAAACGAGTTAAGTGAGTCGAGCTCGACGTTGTATCCTCAAGTCAATGACACATTTACATTAGTTCTAAAAGTTAGAATCTTATAATCTTAGAAATGACACATTTTGTATATCTTTCATTATCTTGTCTCCTAGTCTGACTACATTTGATCATTTTGAGGTTTTTTTCTGTGTGAAACTGACAAGACTTATAATAATGCCATGTTAATTCTTTTCAAATACGAGGTTGCTGTTTTATTTTATTTGATTTTAAAGGTGGTGTTGCAAGGAACAATAGAGGGCATCTTAGATTATCTTGAAAGGGCAGTGCAGATACCTATAAGGTAGTTTGGCGGTATTTGCTACACTTTTTTTACACACGAGTCCTAATTTTACATTTGGTTTCTTCAAACTTATCAAAGACTCAAAGGTGACATATTATTTGAAGTGATAATGTCGTACACATTTACATTAGTTCTCTATTTATTTATGTATTACATATAGCTATTTATCTACATATTTATATCTATCTTTTAATGCATGTTTATTGATATTTTTATACACATGCTATCTTGCATGTGGTATGATGGTCATCCTCCATAATGTCTCTACCATCTTTTACGAGTCACTTTTCTAATAGTGTGTCTTGTAAGTAATAGCTAAGTCAAAGAGAATATCGAGTGTTTTTAGTAGGTGCAGCTACAAAGCATTCTACATTTCAAGCATGCATTTTTACCATAGCTTCTGCTCGTTTTGTTTTGGATATTCTTTTGTTCATTAATTCCTCTGGGTCTTTGAAAATGGGTGAAGTAGATTGTGGCTAACCTATGTAATCTTATAACTCTCTCTATCGATCTATATTCAGCCATTCAATATGGTTTCAAATCTGATATTTGGTCTCTTCTCTCTCTCGTTTTTTCCATGATGGCCAATATTTTTGTATGATAATTGTACTAATTTATTTAGTATAAGTTTTGGATATGGTTTGCAAATTGCTTATATGAGATGGCTGCACATCGTCCAGCATTCAAAGCTTTTGTAAGACCTACTTTCTTTGATCCATTCCACATACTTTGTATGCATGAATATATTTATTTGGAAATCAATAGAATCTACTTATTTATTAAGAATTTTATGACTTTGTACTTTTCGATATGCCACCTTATATTGAACAACTTCAAGGCCTTCCTCCTGGAACACATGGGTAAGATGATTATTCAGTCTCATTACTATGTAGCACTGTTATGGATGTAGGAATTCCTCTTTGCTGATGGCCGTGCCCTAATTGCTGCTCATGGAGCATCCAAGATCTTTTGGGCTTATAGCCTTTATACTGTCTATTGCCTTCTTGCTATTTTTAGTAACCTTACTTGGTCTACTTAATCCTTTCTCTCGATCTTATCTTGGTATATCTTCTATTGGCCAATTTACTCAACAAGTAGAATGTATTGGTGAAATTATAAATATAATTCTTAAGACTCATGGCACACCTATAGCTACTGGAAACAAGTTACATGTCACAGGTGTAATCTACTTACTACTTAGTATAGTTGTTGAAACACATAGTTGCTGTTTGAGACATGGTGCATTTGCAAAGAGCTGCCTCTCTTCACCTTTTTTGTTTATCAGATACAAATTGTATTGACTGTGCTCGTCGGCTGTTGATTGAACGAGGGAGAAATTTCTAGTATAATATGGCTGCATAGTCCTCATCTAACGCTCCTCGCACTTCTACTCCACCAGGTACACAATGGAATGCTTTCTTAAGTTTGGTTTCAGTCAAGCTTGATCGATCAAATTATCTTCTCTAGCATTCTCAAATTGAAAGTGTTATGAAAAGTCAAAATTTGATCAAGTATGTTAATGGAATATGTTCTGCTCCACCTGAATTTCTTGATGAAGCACACACACAAGAAAATACTGCTGATGATTTATGGTATCGTGAAGACCAAATTGCACTAAATTGGATCAAAGTCACTGTGATTCAACCAGTCATGTCACAACCGATTCGTGTTGGCACGGCTATAGATGCTTGGTGCATCCTTGAAAAACAGTATGCCTCACAAAATAATTTTCGTATTATTCAGCTGAAAAGAGAATTACAAAACATAAAAAAGGGGGGAATGTCTATGACTGAATACCTTCAACATATTAGTTTCTTACATGATTATCTTAGCAGAGTGCAGCACTTTGTCTCAGATACAGACCTTGTTCTCTATACCTTGAATGGACTGAATTCCGAATGTGAATCTTTTATTACCACAGTTACTGCATTCAAAGATCTGCCTTCATGGTCTGAATTATATGATATGTTAATCACTCAAGAGTGACGACTTGGAATGCTTTCTTCATCCCAGATGACTCAGGTTGAAGCCACTGCCACTGCCTTTATTGCTGAACAAGGGATGGGTGTGGCAACTATAATGGTGGTAGGGGTAGAGGCCGTAATGGAGGAAGAGGAAACTATGGAAAAAACAATAATACTAACAAGTCTAACCAAGGAATAACTTGTCAGTATTTTGGCAGAAGAAATAACACAGCTTGACAATGTTACGATATTCCAAAAGTGTTTATGGCCATGACACTGAACATGGGAAAATCTGATAATGCATCTAGTAGCCGAGAAAATGTCAGCAAGACTCAGCCTGGTATCCAGACACAGGTGCCTCCCACCATGTGACAAATTCAGAACAAGATATGCAAGGTAAAGTTCCTTATCATGGTTTTAATTTTATTATAGTTGGCAATGGTAGTAAGATGCAAATTAAAAATATAGGTAACGTTGTACCTACCTAGCAAGACATCATCCTTTGGTTTGAAAAATGTGTTGCATTCTCCTAAAGCACACAAGAATCTTATGTCAGTAGCAAGGTTCACTAAAGACAACCAATGCTCTATTGAATTTTCCTCTAATGGTTTTATTGTTAAGAATATGCAGACGGATGAGATTCTTCACACAGGGCCACTTGAGAAAGGAGGACTCTATAGATGGACGAGAGAAAGGAAGGACTCTACTAGCAATCCTTTCAGTATTGGAGATGACGATCAATAAAAGACTGCTAATACTTCTTTGGTTTCTCAAAATTCTTACTCAGACATTTAGTTATGGCATTTGCATCTAGGACATGCTCACTTTCAGTTGTTAAACTCGTTGAAAGTTGCTGGTTTAATTTCTGTTGATGGAAGACATAAATTAGATTTTTGTTCTTCATGTGTGCTTGGAAAAATGCATAAAATTCATTTTCCATTCAGATGGAGGAGGAGATATTTGGGGTAACTTCAAAAATGCTTGGATTACATCAAATTCATTTCATACAACCAAACCTCTTGAAGTGTTATGTGTTGATATTTGGGGACCAGCACCATGTGCTTCACGAGAATGGTACATGTATTGTTTCTTAGTGGTTGACCAGTACTCTCATTTCTCATGGATCTTTCCCTTGTCAAAGAAAAGTGATACGCTTCCATGTTTTAAAACCTTTTTAAGCATAGTAGAGTGTCAACTTGAAACAAAAATGAAAATTTTCCATTCAGATGGAGGAGGATAGTTCATGAGCAAAGAATTTAGCACATCTCTTGAAAATCAAGGTATTCATCGATGGATAACATGCCCTTACACATCCCAGTAGAACGAGATAGTAGAAAGGAAGCATAGGCATCTGGTGGAAATGGGACTCACCATGATTATTCATGCCAATATGCCACAAAAATTTTGGTTTCATGCTTTTAAAACTGTTGTTCTTCTTATTAACAGGTTGCCTTTTGCAGACTTGCAAATGATGCCGTATGAGAAGCTCTTTCATGAAGTTCCCAAATACAGTCATCTAAGAACCTTTGGTTGTACCGTCTATCCATTGAATGGGCCTAAACGTGCTTCAAAACTAGAAGCCAAAGCTCAAACCTGCGTCTTCATTGGGTATGGCAGCTGTCATAATGGTTGTGTTTGTTACAATCCAATCTCTAATCGTGTCATCATATCTAGACATGTTATTTTTGGCGAAAGAAATTTTTATACTCTCATTGTGGTCCCTCTTTTACTGCCTCAAACATTTCAAGTTAGCTAAAGTCGTCGTCCAGATCTGAATGTATTAAGTCTAGACCTATTGATGAGCTAAAAGAGAGTTTACCTCTGATTGAGTTTCCTAGAACCATTCCTAGTTCCTCAAGTTCCACAACAGTTCAAACTGGTTCCAATTACTTTCATGTGCACGTACCATCAATTTCAGCATACTTAAACCTTCATGGAACTAGAAACACATGTTACAGACAATTCCAGCACAAGGGTGTCACAGTGTGCTTCATATAGCTATATTATGAACATAGTACCACATTATATATATTCTTTCACAAACTGCTCATGTATTACCCTAAAAATACCCATTTATTTTTCTGCACACAGGTAATTACACCTCATACATCCATATATATATTTATTTTTAGGCAATCAGACATGTCTAAGACTAAGAGTGTTGTGTATCATTTCCAGAATATAACACTTCACACATCTATTCATATCTAGGCACGTAAATACATAGATTCACATAAATATATAGGTAGGTATATATATATGTATATATATATATATGTATATATATATATATGTATATATATATATGTATATATATATATATATATACAAGCAAAAAAAGTACAAGGGCTACATGCTGCACTCATAGCTGAGTATTCCCATACCTTATTGCTCTATGCTGCAATCAATTCAGTCCGCCAAGAAGGCTGCGTTCCAAGGCAGTGTAGCATGATTTCCTTGCAAAACATGCATTTACATCTATCATTTCAGCCCCACCAAGTAGAATTCTCCTTGCTTTATATATATATATATATATATATACCTACCTATATAGATTATTTATAAAAGAAACTTTATAACACTTGCCAGGGTCTCTCTAACTGTACAGCCCCTGATTTTTTACTGTCAGCACCCTAGCTCCTTGGCTTTCTTGATCCTCCAAGCTGCGGATAACAGTCACGTGGACCAGTGCCTCTTTGATCTTGATCTTCACCCCGAGATGCAGGAAAACAAGGGTTAGTTTGAGTTTTTTCTAATTTCTAACTGCTGGAACCCTTCCCCCTATGGCTGCAGCAAATGGGAACCTGAGGTATGGGGTTAAATAAGGCCAATACATGGCGAGCAACACCCACAAATGATTTTTCTCCGGAAGGTTTCTCAGCTGCCGTCAATCATCTTTAGTTTCTTTTAATATTTTCAGTTACCACTTCTACCTGGGTATATATTTGGTAACCCATTCATTTCTTTCCATGACTGCCCCCTTTATGATATAGTGGACAGTTTCAACTATTTTTATCAGTTATTGAATCTACCAATTATAGCCTATACTCTTATTAGAATTTTTGTGATAATAAAGAAAAAGAAAAAGAAAAACGTGGGCATTAAAGCAACAGTCCGGCTTGAGCCAGAAGTATTGGTTAGAAGGCAATCAGTTCTTAGAGATGATGTTAGCGACCATCAGTTTGTTTGATCAACTTTCAAAGGTCGCGAGTTATAATGAAAAATTTGGCTTTTGGTATTGTTTTGGCTGCAAGAATGATATGTATAGAGGGATAAAATTTTGATATAGAAAGCATATTTAGATAGGTGCTTTGTGATGTTAGAGGTACTTTCCTTCCAGTTTTCACTTTTCACCTATACAAATCACACCTTAGGCATGCAATATATTGGATCATATAGATATGTAGCCCTCCACGTACGTCACTAAAATGATCTCAAATGCCCACCTAAGCAAGAAATTAAGTCAAGGTCACCTACATTCTTTAGAGAGAGCTTCACCGTTGACCTTCAGTGTCGAAAACTCAAGCCGCATCGATTGAAAAAATCGACGAGCGACATCCCATGACAACGCTGGTGGCTAAAGTGCAGTTTCTCCTCCTCCACCAACCCCCTCTCCTCTTTCTTCTTCTTCGGCCACTTGAATCTGTGGAACTGGTCAATGCCCGATATGAGATATGAGATCGAGCTGCAGCACACTTCTGTGGATCCACAAGTATACAATATCATAGGACAAAAGATGAAGGTTGGGTTATTTCTGAATTTTTTAATGGCATACTATGTCTATTTTACACTTTTAAATTTTTTCATAACCTTTTTTTACCCTTTTAAAATGTTCCTTTTCTACTATAAAATGAGATATTTTGGTCATTATGTACCCATATACACAATTTTTTTACATATAACCTGTTTTGAGAACCCGTTTCTACAGGATATATATATATATATATATGTATATATATAATCAATCTTCTTTGTCATCTTTTTCTTACAAGATATATCTTCTCTATATAGAGTACCTTCTTGGACTGGACACTCTCTTTTTCGCTATGACTGTTTTATTAATGCAAATATGTTCGTTGGCCCATGTCCACCCGAACTCAGCTGAACGCTCTCCACTCATTGCTCTCATCATGAGCAAATGTGATCACCCTCTTTCTCTCTCTCATTCTCTCTCTCGCTCTCTCTGATTTGTTTTTTTATTCTCGAACAGCTCTTAAGGTGGAAAGATTAACGGAAGATGTGGACAGAAAAAGAGTCATGCATGGAATATTCTTCTGTCAGATTTTTCCTTCTTTGACAAGTAGCCTAAACCAATGTTAGAGGTGCACACCTGCATGAGGTCTCTGTGCATCACCTAGAAGAACGCCTCAAAACATCTGAGTGATGCATCATTGACCTAATTAAGGTGTGTGGTATGACGACCTAATTAAGGTGTGTGGTATATATATATATATATATATATATATATATATGTCTCTGTGTGCGTGTATATTGAAATCGGGCAGATATTTTTGTGCTCAAATGGTTATTTTGTATCATTAAAACTGCTGTAAAAGTTTTATTCCATTATTTAAAACCATGGTCAAGCAACTGATCGTTGCAAATGCATCTTTTGATGGATTGAGGTGACAATCACCTAGAAGACATTGCTAGGTTGTTCCTTTTGAGAACTCACAGAAAATCCGTGCTGGGGACATCCAGCTACAGCTTGATAGGGAAGAGCAGCGACCTTTTAGGGTTGACAGATTTGGAGTTTAAGAAAGCTGTGGCATATAGAGAAAAGTCGACGTCATTAATTGTTTTAGAGCTACAAAATAAATGGAGACATGCAAAACATGATGTAACTTCACAAGAAACTGACTAAGATATTTTGGTTAGTTTTGCTGACCGATGGCTATTAGGAAATTTCTGTAACATAGAGCTGTGCTAGATTTGTCAACAAGAGGAAAATGTCTAATTCCTTTAAACTGAAGTTTTAGATCCATGTGCCATCTATATTTGAAGTTGGCATACATGGTTTTGTATTTTCTGGTGGAAGATTTGGATCATTCCCAATTAAGTCTTCTTTCCTAAAGCACGTTTTGTTTTCCACCACTTATTGCAAACCCTAAGAATGGAGCTTTTAGCTATCCTAAGGGATTTCTCGCTGTCGGATTGGTTCCTCTCTTCTTCTCTGCTGCTTCTATTTTCTTTTGTTTCATCCTTTTTTTTTGAGTTGTACTGTGGCTCCCATTACTCTTTGGACGTTTTTAGTTGCATTTAACACTCTCTCTCTCTCTCTCTCTCTCTCTCTCTCTCTCTCTCTCTCTCTCTCTCTCTCTCGTGTGTGTGCATGTGCATATATATGTATATACAAATAACATACCACTTAGGTAAGGGACAGAAGCCGGGCCTATTAAAATTTATTTTCTTTATAACTTAGCACTATCTTAAAATATATTTGGTGATAAACATACATTAAGTTAATTATTTTTTATTTTAATAATATACCATAATAATTAAAAAAGGAATGGCACTTATAACATCAAAATTTTAATAGTAGAAAAAATATTTTTTTTTATAAAAGTAATTTGAACTTAAACATTGTTTAGATTAAATTAGTGTTTATAATGAAGACATTAGGAGATTCATATTTTGTTCAGAACACTTTTTAACACAAATATAAGAGGTGTGTTGGTTTTTGTTTGTGATCGAAGTAGTGCGCGCGTGTGTGTATATATATATATATACATATATGTATATATATATAATGTAAGAGGTCTGTTGGTATATATATATATATATATATATATATATATATATATATATATATATATATATATATATATACGTTGTAAGAGGTCTGTTGGTTTTTGTTTGTGATCGAAGTACTCTGTGTGTGTGTGTGTATATATATTGAATGGTGACTTGACTTTTTAGAGTTATTCAGCCATCTAATCACGGTTGTCTGATCTGACTTGATAGATAGTTAGGAGAAAAATAAAGAGAAAAAAGTGATATGTATTTTCATTATCTATTATTAGTTATATAGACACACACATAATATATATATATATACATATATATAATTTTCAATGACATTACTATCTCATTTATAACAAAAAATATTGAGAAAAGTCTTATCAATGTTAATTATTTGTTTCTATGCAACAGGGTGGTTCCCTTCTTTTTTGACTTCTCCACCACTAAAAGTGAAGTATGGTCGAAGAAAGAAATAAAGTGACAGCTCCACTCATTTTGAGTTCTGATGCACGTCTTGAGAGAGGGGGACAGAGAGAGGGGGAGGAGAGAGAGCAAGCCGAAAGATGGAAGGGAAGCTGGTCGATCGGCAACCATGAAGGTTCATGAGGACC
Organism: Nymphaea colorata; assembly: GCF_008831285.2. Taxonomy (NCBI): domain Eukaryota; kingdom Viridiplantae; phylum Streptophyta; class Magnoliopsida; order Nymphaeales; family Nymphaeaceae; genus Nymphaea; species Nymphaea colorata. The sequence continues at coordinate 323,729 of NC_045144.1, forward strand.
GTGGTGTAGGTACTGTGAATAGGTTTAAAATAGGGAAGGGAAGCTGGTCGATCAAGGCAGGGCATCTTTCAGATGTGGTTTCATTAGCATATGTGTTTTCTATATGCTTTTGTGGTGATGCTGCTTTGTGTTGAAGTCGGTGATATACGTGAGAGACTTCCTTCAAAAAAAAGGACAAAACGTTGCGGAAACTTGTTCTTCTGCTTGAAGAGCCACGTTTAGCACATGTTGAATCATATAAATTAGACTGTCAATTGCTTCTGATGTAACAGATTTGGATTTTTCATGTTGCCATGGTATTCATAATTCCTGTCTTTGATAGCCACCATATTTCCATGGGAAGCACAATCTACCAACTTCACATAAGTATTTTGATTCGAGCGTTTCTATTCCACCTCTAAGTCTGTGTCTTTTCCACCAAGACAGGAACTTTAATATCAACAATGTCATATCATGTAAATTAATGGTTTCTATTCAACGGGGTCGTTCCTCTCTTTTTCTACTTGTCTACCACTGAAAGTGAAAGTGTGGTGGAAGAAAGAAACAGAGTAACAGCTCCATGCCCTTTGACTTCTCTTGCATGAAGAGAGCAAGAGAGAGAGAGACTAAGAGAGAGAGAGAGAGAGCGAGAGATGAGAATTACATGTTTTGTTCTTATTTTAAATAGTAGTCTGTGCTGGCGAGTGGAAACGAGAGATGAGCCCGACAAATCCTAAGATTTGTTTTAGCAAAAGAACTGAAGTATGCAACTTTAGTTTGAAAGCGGAGAGCACTTCAGGACGTTGTGGATCCTTCAGGTCCCTTTTTCAACAGTTCCGAGGAGTAACCAGTCATTACATAATCAAGATGGTTGAAGTTTTCTTGGGAATAAGATGAATGGTGAAGAAGTTTAACAACACTGTGATTGTTCTTATTCTCAAGATATAAGGAGCTACAAGTGTACACCAGTAGCAACCTATTTCCCCATGTAACTTCTTATATAAGTTCATTTCAAACATGCTGGCTCTTAGAGAGGCTTTAGGCAACACAATCCCAATTGTGAAATAAATTTTTCATTGACCTATTATACCACCTGTTTGGATGGAGGGAAAGTAGGATAAAAGGAAAAGAATGGAAAGGGAAAGAAAGGATTTGGGAAGAAAAGGAGAGGAAAGAAAATAGAATGAAACAAATTGTTATAAAAGCTTGTTTTAATAGAAAGAAAAAGAATTGTTCAAACTATGTTTGTTTAGACTACATAAAGGAAAAGAAAGAAATAATTTAAGTTGGCTTACAATAATACCCCAAAGACTCTAGAACTTATTATGCAAGTAAAATATTTTTGATTCAGTTATACGGCTGGATTCCAAGGGTCCCATGTCAATCTTTAAAAACCTATTTTATATGTAGCATAATATTTATATATATATATATATATATATATATATATATATATATATGTTTGTTTTCCTTATATAAATTTTAAATAATTTATCACCTTAAAATCAACAATGAAAGATAAACTTTAGCAATAGAGGACTTACGAATGTAAAAGGCCAAGCAAACCAAATACGTTTATGACCTCAGGGTTTATCTATGCAACCATTAACATGTGTGAAGGCCTTCATCCAAGAAATCCATTTATTTCTTGCTTCATATTAATAGGGATCCTTAGATAACTTGATAAGATATAATAAAGGTCTCCATAAATTTTTTCTTGCCATTCATACTTGCATCTCATCAATCATTTCCAATTTTGATCGCACATTGAAAATGTCATGCTATAGTTTAACAAGTGATGTCCAGTTCTTCATGCGAATGGAACTAATATATAGTGAGACCACCAGGGGCAGTGCTGGAAATTTCTGATTGAGGGGCACTCTGTTTAGTTTTAAACCTGAAGGGTCACTCATATGTAAAAGAAAAAAACAAAAGAAACAATAAAAGTCAATTATGTTTACATATGTAAATAAGGCAAAATTTGTAGGCTGGTGTGAAAAATTGCCCACACCAGCTACAATGTAACTCTGCCACTGGAGACTACCTCGAGTTACAGATTACCTCTTCATGTTTCACCACATGGCACTTGTATTTGTCACTCGTCATGCGATAAAAATATTTTGGAGATGAATATTTCAATTTGTTTGACTATCTTGGAAGGCTTGAAGTGAATTGTGGCTGCTGGAAGAAAGGAACATGCCTTTTGAGAGTGACTCTAGCACCATTAGTAGCCATTCTTTGGAAATTGCAATTTCTTTTGAATTTTGACAATGATGCTCTGAGCAGCAGTGATCATCTGAGGAATTTGATGTGAAAGGATGGAGGCCTCATTGTGGCATACTCCTTTTGAACATTCAAGAAGGTGAGCCTGCATATGCTGGTGGGAACATTCAAGAAGGTGAGCCTGCATATGCTGGTGGGGACATTCCACTTGAATAGATAAGTTGCATATTATAAATGTTTGATAATATGATGTAAAAACTGTAAAAAGTTTATTGTAAAGGTCTTTAAGACCTCAAATTTTATCATGTTTATCATATCTTATCACTATTGTAAAAGTAGATGAAAATTTGTGAATTTTTATAATGTGTGTAATATTGTAATAAGTTGTTTTATATAGGAAACATTTTTCTTGGTTTTATCAGAATTTATCGCTACTTTTTTTTTTAATTGCGAATGCATTACCAAAATAAATTTACAATATGTTACCATACATGTATAGGTTAGCCCGATCGATAAGTGATATGATACTACTTTTACAATATTGTTTCTTTCTTCAAATTAAGTTTCCTACAGTTTCAAGTATTGTCTTATGAGATTGAATAATAACCAGGTGGCCAAATTTGTTCAACAGAATTAAGAGCCTCAAGAGAAGTTGGGCACTGCAAAAATTGAGCAGGGAAATAAAGCTGCTACTATCTAGGAGGTTGTTCCATGTGAAGAATTGATAGAGTCTCATGGGGAGTTGGAGGAAATTTGGTGCAGAAGGCAACAAATTGTAGATACATGGGGTGATAGAAATCCAAGTTGTAGTTCAAAGAGATTATTTTTAATGATGATTAATTCTAACATTTAATTAAGAACTTTATTTTGATTTGCACGCTGGGAAGGCACAAAATGACAAGAAAATGTGGATGAAGCTGGACTAGGGCTAGCTAGATGATAAAATCTTGAAGGGTCTGGTAATTAATAGCCATAATTTTCTTTCTTAATAAGACCAGAAAAATATGTTATCAATTAAAACTTTTCATGATTTGGGTCAAATGACTCATAAATCCAGTGTTTCTTTGGCCAATGTTTGCCATGAGCCAGACCCAACTAGCATTCAAACGACCATATTTTTTGTGTTAAGACTGAACCAATTCAAAAAATAAGTACACTCTATAGAGATCTTCCCTTGTGCCCAGTGAGCAAGAGGAGTATTTCATCCTACCGCTCAACAAGAGGGGTATTTCATCCCTAGAGCCAATTCTGTGTCAAGTGTCCCACAGTTGCAGGTTCATTGAAATTCAGCAGAATCAGCCTCTGTGATGGTAAATCCTAAATAAAATGTTCTTATTTCATTGTCAGAAAATAAATAATGAATCATGACTAGTTTACACATATAATTGAGCAAGGTCATCTGTAGTCTTAGATAATGTTTGTTATTTGTTGGGTTAGGCATCTTCCCAGATAGAAAAGCAGGGAATATATTATATATATATATATATATATATATATATATGAGTGTGTGTGTTGAAATTAGGCAGCTATTTCTGTGCTCGGATGGTTATTTTGTATTGTTAAAAACTGCCATGAAAGTTGGATTCCATAATTGAAAACCATGGTCAAGCAATTGATCGTTGCAAATGCATCTTTTGTGATGTTTTTTATCGACACCAAACAAACAAATAACCATCCAGCCGTGGAGGTTCATCTTTGAATCACTTGAATATTCAGAAATGATCACGCAAATCCGTTGTTAATCAGCCATTTTAATTACCCTTAAACAAGTTTAAAGTATGATGACATTCGCTTATTTTCCAGTCAACTTGTACAATAGATGGATCATATGAATATCCCATCAAAGGAAGTAGGATGGCCCAGCAAAGAAAAATTACTATGACCTTTCAAAAAATTGATTCCTCATGACATGAATAATTTCACGCTAGCCCGCCAACTTATGATCTCAACCCCTTCTTTAGTGGTGGAGCCAAGACTTTTTGGCTCAAGGGCACGTGAGTCACCAACCTGGGTCTGATGTGGGGACTATGATGTGACAGCAACTAGGTACAGCATCGTCTCAACAATACTGTTGCAGGGCAATGGTGCACATCAACCCACACTTCGCTTCAATACTTGCCTTCTTACAGCATGTTCACCACTTATTGTGGTTACCTAAGGAATAGGTTAAGATGTCTCTCTTATTGATCGAATGGTGATTGGAATTCTTCAACACAAGAATATTCAAACGCTATTACTTAAAATTGCTTGGATTGTGGAGAAGGATGCAGAAAACACAAAAAGTTGCATGCAATCCCCGGTAAATGACGCAAGAACTTGTTACATCACTAGCTAATGTCACCAGCTACCGTAAGTCCCCTGGCAAGATGTTCCAATCTTGGTATCTATAAATTATGACATAGAAAGTGGATTAATTACTGTCATTTGTATATTTGATTACCTATTTGATGTCTCATGAATAGAACGAGGGGCTCCCTCGACAGTTTCCGAACGCAAAAAAGCTCTTTGTTTTCACAAGGAGTGGCTGCCAGAAGTTCATGCAGTGCAATTGCATTATTATACAAGAATTTTTGTTAGGTACTGGAAAACTATATATTTTAAACTTAGAACATGGTAACTACTCAACTTGATTGCAAGATAAGCTAAGCAAGGTTATAATCAATCACCAAAATATGGAGTACATCACTAACTTGTGAAGTTTGGTGCATGTTGGATGGAGAGTCTACGCTTCACGCCTTCAAACTAACCAGAGTCCAAAAATCACCAAAATGGTTTTCAGCTAGAGATCAATCTGAAGAAAAATAGAACCCAAAAGGGATAGTAGCAAAGCCAAATTTCTGACTGGGGGGCAGTATTAGTTTAACATTCAACTTTAAGGTATATAAAAAAAATTTTAAAAAAGAAGTATCAATGACTGGTACGGGAAAACATTTCTTCATCTCAAAGAGCATCCGCATGAAAACATCTAATATGATTTTCAGAAGTGGACCAGTTATGAGAGTCAATATCTTGCCTCTTATAAATTTCAATAAAATCCTTTTGAAGTACGTTAATTCTGATATCAACTTTCCTGGTTCTATACTTACTCCAATTACTTAGGCATGGTCGTACTCTATTCTGTTTTGCGACAAGTTTAAGCATTGCACATCCTCTACACTCCACTCTCCATGCCCTTGTAATAATGACCTTACAACTAGGTTGACACTCTCAATAAAGGAACTATTTAAATCTTCATTTTCTCTTGCGTGCGGTTTTAAAGATATTTAATTTACATGTAAAAGGGAAGTTCTGAGTGGTCTAAAGAACTTCTTGGTTCTACCAAAAGCTGCCCACAATTTTCAACTTGCTCAAAAATCTATCTAATTTGCTTTGAACCAGTGCTGTCGGGGCGCAGAGATTGGTTCAAGTGAATGTTCTTTTTCTGTCCACAATCTCTCTTAGTCCCACATCTTGAATGAATCCAATGAATGCTAAACAAGCTTGGTTAGCAGGGGCAGGGCCATTTTTCAGACTTCTTATAAGCTGAACTAAAATCTTTCATTATAATACTAACATTTGTTTATTGGCAATTATGATATTTAACATAACCAATTGGCTTTGCGAATTCTAAAGTGAGGGTGAAGATACACACCTATTGTATCAAAGTGGAGATTGAAAGCTTTATGAATAAACAAACAATCCATTCAAAATTTATTAAATTTGCAACTAGTCAATCTAAAATCAGCATGTCTCTAACTCTACACAATTATGGCCCCATTAAGATTCGTATCAATATTAGATTAAAAAAAAAAACTCCTCGAAGTGACTGCAAAAGAATTTGATGTTGTCTGCATTCAACATGACATCGAAACATGAAAATGATCCCAAGTTGATGAGATTGCAAAAATCTTTCTACGTTGTTAGAGTAGCAAGGCCTCTAACAATCCAACTATAAACTTCATTTGATGGCAATTGGCAACTCCTCTTAGGCTCCTTTTCCTACAGGAGAACATTCTCTTTGTTATGGAAATCTCTGCTCCTTGGATATCCATGTCAGGATCATGTTGTGCCAACATCCGTTCTTTCAGGACAGAACTTTATATAGCCTTAAAAAATGTTGTCTCACAACCCTTCTTCTTAAAATTGTTAACTTCTTTGGAATGGAGTGCTTTTTTTTGTTCAAACTAATATTCATAGGAGAGAAAGACCTTTTATCTTTTTGTTTTCAGTCCATTAGTACAGTCCTAGTGGAGTTCAAACAGCCAAATCCAGGAAAAAATTCCTCCTCAACTTCTGTGACTTTCTTCTTGGTCTCTTGGCTGGACTCAGCAATAGTTGTACCATGGTTAACCTTCAATGAAGATGATTCCATCACCATTTCATATGAGATAATCCCTTGAGACTCATGACCTGTAGATCATAGGTGTTCAATAGGAAGTACATCTTTTTCAAGAGGCACAAATTGATTTCATTTAATATTAGATAGCTTGCATTGCTTAGAGCCTAGATTCCACCTTCTATTAGCAATAATGACCTGAGTCCATCCATTTGAGGGTTTAGTATTCACTTTTCCCTCCCTCATATGAGTGTGATGATCCCCTATGGAATGTAATGAAACCCCACATAAGGTACCGAAACAAATTTTTGTTTCATCTTCCACCATTTATTCAATAACTTTATCACCATCAAGTATACAAATCGAACCCATAAGTGAAGCCATCAGCATCTACAAAAAAACTACCCAGAACCTTAACGACACCAGCTAACACCTTGCAGTTCCACATATAAAGAGGCAACATCGGTACACAAATCCCTAGAGGGGTTCTCGTGACAGCTTGAAGTCGATGCGGCATTCCTGACTTCCACTTGCTAGAGACCAAAAACCTATCACGAACACACCATTTTTTTGGTTGCATAACTTCCTCTAAATATTCCTTTGAGGAAGCCTTGATAAAAAAGAGTCATTTTGAAAGGAGTGAAAATTGTTTTCACCTGATACAAATTGTGAAAAACTTCCTCCCAATCCAAATGAAATCTTCAGCTATCGCCTAATAGAATTGCAATAGCAGTCCATCAGAAAAGTCTGACCATTTGCTTCCCCTCAATTTCACACACTGCAAGGTCTGGTAATCCAAATGCCTCCTCCCACTCATTTTGGTCCACAGCACCAGTGCTCTTTACCACCGACACCTAAAATCATTGCGCTGATAGAACTGACTGGAATCCTTGATCAATAGGTGACTTTTCATGATCCATCATCTCTAAGGATGGGCGAGAGCCTTCACCACCCACGATAAAGTGATGTTCACAAACATTTTTCCTAACTCTAACCTAGGGTTTATGTTGTTCCCTTTCTCTGCTCCTTCACGTGATAACCACATCTTCTCCTTGACCAAGAACTGTTACTTGTGGAACAATCCACACACTACTCACTTTGACAATGTGCTTCTTTTCCCCACCATTTGTATTTAAATCGACACCCTTAGTCACAACCTACCTCATGATCTCCTTTATAAATACAAGGAGTTTTTCTTTGTAGATCTACTATTAACAGTTGCCATATCCACCTTCCTCTCCTCCTTCATGATCCTCCTGTAACTTCTCCCAGTTGCACTATCAAACTTTCCTACCAACAACTTCACTAACACTGTCAATGTTAACCAAAACTCCAGGATTCTCGATAGACCTCATTCACCCAGAATTGCCTCTCTCTCATATCTATGATCCTTCATCCAATCTAGTTCGATGCACTGAGCAGGGCAGCTCTATGCTTCAAGTTGTGCTTCCGATTGGCTTCAGGATATGCCAACACCAACAACACGACCATCCACGTGTATTCTCATGAAGCCTGACCAGATGAACTAATTCCAGTGCCTGACCGCTAAAATCTGGAAATATCTGGCAAATTCCATATTTCAAGGAAATGCCCCGGTAACTTAGAAGTTTAGAACTAAAGCCCATTGATCCTAGAAACGTTCGTCTGGATTATCACGGCGGAACTTGATCCATGAAAAGTAAGAAAGAAATGCAAACTTGTGTCATAAAAAGTTTAGAAACGAGTTGATCTGGCAACTCTATACTGTGAATAGTAACAAAAATTGATTGAAACTTGTGTCCAGCTATCTAAGGGTCCTTTGAAGATTCAATTGCTATGATTATTCTCTTTGTTTTCATGTTTAATTGAGTTCAGGAGGACTATCTGGTTAACTTGTGAAATGTGTTGGGGTCTGCTAAACAGGTGAAACTGCCGACACGCGTTCACATCCTGCAATCAAACGTGGTTGAAATGTTTTGGAAAACTTCCACCCATCTGACAAGACAAAAATTTTAGGAAAGAAAGTTGGCCGTATGTCCAACTATTTCTTCTCAAATCCCACCGTACAACCTATATACTTAAATATATGAGAGAATAGGCTGGTAGGCAGTTGTTTCAACCTATCGAAGCAGCACCTTCATGTGCTATAAAAAGAAGACATTGATACATCTATATATAGAGAGTTTCTCATGCAGCTTTACATTAGTACATCACTAGAAGTCCAATCTTACTGGGTCCTCATCGATCCTGGCAGCAACCTCAAATGGACATTGTGTGTTCTTTACTACAACTTTACCTACCAAATGAAGTCAACATTAAAGCCACTTCAGTCTTCCACATACCATAACATGAGATGCACCAATAGCTTCTGGTCCACTTGTGACGACAACCGACTTCGTAGCGTCAAGTCCTCATATGGTGATGGATCTGTTGCAGAAGGGTCCCTTGCTCTCGAAAGATTTTGGTTTGAGGTTGGCATTGATGGCACCATCAAGCTTCCGACAATCGCCTTTGGTTGCGTTCATAAAGAAAATAGTGTTGATTTCGAAAATCTTGTATATCCTAGTCTTGTTGGCCTCCGGCCAGGATCTCTTTTACTTGTTAATCACAATGGCTTCTTTATTAACCATAAATTTGCTTACAGTTTTCCTCTCCATAGCAAGAAAAATAATGTCATTGAGTAGATCAAATTCTGTGAGGAGGTAGAGTTCTTCGGAACCCAAGAGGTTCAACAGGTGCCAATGGAAGCAAATGCAGCTCAAGGCACTTTCTATACACTCACACTAGATTACATAAATGTGGGGAACAACAGACTCAACATATAGTTTGGAGGTGCACAGACGGCAACATGGTTGGGATATGCTGGATCAATCATGATAGACTCGGGTACCATGCTGACTATCATGCCAAAGATGTGTATCATCAAGTGGCAAACGCAGTGGCTAATGTCACAAACCATAAACACTTCTATCATCCTAACCAAGATTATTTGTGTTATAATGTAGAGAATAATGGTGATCCATATAAAGGATTGCTGGAGATGACATTTCATTTCACCAACGCAGACTTGAAGCTACCACCTTCAAATATCTTTTGGATGTATAGAAGTACGACAGCCAGCTTAGCCTTTTTCAGGAATGTTTTCCAGCAGAACATGCATGTGAAATATGATTTGGGGAAGGGGCTGCTTTCTTTCAGGATGATCTATGTGGTTCTCTGTACTAGACTATAATTGGCAGCATTGGACGCTGCTTATGTTTTATGTCCTGATTGTCATGTGGTTGATAGTGTTATTTTTTCATGTTGAATAAATATATGTATCTTGTTTTAAAGATGTTTTCCCCTCCGTTTAAGTTTAAATCTTAACTTAGATATGTCTGCGCGAGTATGAACATTAACTGTGGCTTTAACTCGACAGTCGCTAATACTGGCAATTCTGTCGCTAATAAGTAATTGCGACGGTCAAAACTCCACCAACACAAGTCCCGTTGCCCAAATGATTACTGATGAAAATGGCCATCGTGTCTTAGTTGTATTTGTTGCGACACTAGTTGCTTTAAGTTAGCATAACGGCCATGGAATGTGCCTACACCTTATTGTAACTTTGACCATGGAATTGTCGGTCCCATGACACAATGTGTTCTGTGACGGTTATATAAGTCGGTTAACTTCACAATGTCTTTTAACTTTGCAATAACAATGCTAACCCTCCATCAACAATGATGGTTGTTGTAGCTTGCACAGTGTACTGGCTAGCGACATATTTTCTAGTCCCTTGCACATGTTTGGAACGGATTTAGTACACAGCGAAATATTCTTGAGTCCCTGACACATGTATGGGACGGATTTAGTACACAACGACATATTTTCAAGTTGCAGACACATGTTTGGAACAGATTTTGGGATCACTGAAGAATATTAAACGAGTGCATGTGTTGCTAAAATTCGGAACATATAGTACCTGCTCAGCATTTAATTCATTAGAAGATTAATTTTTTTGTTAATTGAAATGCAGTTACGTTTCTTGAATAAAAAAGCAGAATATTATTCTTAACAAGTTCCACCTAAGAGAATTTAAAAGTCTCATTATACAAAAGACTTTACCTCCAGAAAGTTGTAAGCTTCAATAGTCATATATGTACTCTTTTTCATAAGCTCAAACAATGAGATCAGGTTACTCCGAGAAGAGTAGCATAACTGGTCGAGTTAAGAGTTTGGTGAGAATCAGGTAGTCAGTTCCAATACCATGAGCATTATTCTCATGAACCATAAAGGTTGGCAGGAGCTACTACTAAACTGAAGGGAGTGACCATAAATTCACCTGGTTTTGATGTTTCTCTAGACCCTAGGGTAAAGGGGACGAGTAGAGCTTCTGCCCCTCCTGCATGCAGGCGGCAGGTTCACTCCCGCTCACCCATAACAAAGAAGGGTTTTCTCCACAAGCAAGAGGTCCACTAAAATGTCATGCATTTGAGAACAGTGTTTATAAAAGTTGGCCTGAATTAATTTAAGTCAATTTGAATTGTTTGGCAAACCTGTTTTATTCAGTGGCTGTTTCCCCGTGTTGTTATTTAATTATCTTTAAATACTTTCAAGATTTTTTCTTTTCTATTTTTCACTTGTTTTTTTAAAAATAGTATACTGATTTAGCTTACCGACAGCCTGCACGTTGTTTCGCTTTGGGTTTCAGTTCTGATTCCGATTGTTATAAACATTTATTGGAAACGAATGGTCTATAGAATGGATTCATTTCCACTATTACCCAAATAAATATATATTGTTGAAGGTTCCGCACTGCATTCAATCATCAAGCAAGTAATATACTTAATTTGGTAATTATTTTAAATGTGCATTTGTCAGTGTGAATTCAAATTTTATTTTAAAATTTTATAGGAACCCTATTTTGATTGTCAGGACCATGAAATGAATGGAAGTACAAAAAATTGAGAATGGGGCTAGAGCCTTTGGTGGAGTCATACGTAGGCTGGTGTAGGCAGTTGCCTAAATGGTCCTATCAAATTTCTTTATTTTCATTTTTATGTAAGCTTTCAACTTTTTGCTTCTTTATATGCACCAGTGACCCTCTAGGTATGAGATTCTTTAAATTAGTGCCCCTAAGTCCAACATTCCTAACTCTGGCTGCCACTAACCGTGGTTGGAGGTGAAACTAGATAGATGATAAAATAATGACGTTTCTGACAATTGATTGTACTAAGTTTTTTCTTAATCATGTAATAAATATGTTACCAATTGGCAGCTTCGCCATTGACCATCAGTGTCAAAAACTCAAGCAGCATCGATTGAAGAAGTGAACAAGCGACATCCCATGACAATGCTGGTGGCTAAAGTTCAGTTTCTCCTCCTCCACCACCCTTCTCTCCTCATTCTTCTTGACTTTTATTTGAATCCCTTGAATATTCAGGAATGACCTGGCCAATCCAGTTTTCAGTCAACCTGATCGGATCATATGAAAATCCCATCAAAGGATCTGTAATGGCCCACCAAGCAGGAAAGTTGCCATGATCTTTGAGAAAATTGATTTATCACTACATGGATAAGCTCGCCCTAACCCATCAACTTGTAACCTCAACCTCATCTTTAGTGGCAGTACCCAATTTTTTGACTGAACATCCCTTGAGTCACCGACCTGAGTTTGATAGTGCCCAGGTGGGCACTATGATGTGACTGGAACTGAGTCCAGCTTTATCACAATATAATTTTTGACTAACTGGTATGGGTAAATATGGTGCACACCGACCCACCCTTAGCTCCGCTACTGCCCTTCTTACAACATAGTCCCCTCTCAAAATGTTACAATGTCAGCTGGTGTCTAGAAATTAGTGACATAGACAGTTGATTAAATTATTTATTTAATTACCTATTTGACATTTCAATATAGCGAGGGGCTCCCTCGGCAGTTTCCCAACAAAAAATTACCTACTTGATATCACAAGCAATGGCTGCCGGAAGGGCATGCAGACCAATTACATTATTATACTTGAACATATATGTTAGGTACGGGAAAACTATATATGTTACACTTAGAACATGATAACTCGATTGCAAGATAATCTAAGCAAAGTTATCATTTGAGAGCAATGTGCTATACTAGTGCAACTAGGGTGGAAGCGCTATGCCAGTTGATGGACATTTGGCTCTACTCACATGGGCATGGCATTATGGGAAGCCGGATTTCAGTTTTCACTCAAACTGAAACTTGAAACTGGTTATGTTTACACCCCTATGCATAAAAAATCGTACATAATAAGTAAAAAATAAAAATAAATTTTTAGAAGGACAAGAAGGGTTTGTAAAAAAGTAAAAAATCTCAAAATATACACTTCTTTACAAAAAAAAGTCAAAAATACCTCAACCCCTTTCTTTTTTTTCCCCTTTGGTATACATTTGTGTGTACAACCTTGTGCATGTAACTCGATATTAATATATGTTATTTTATGTTCCCAAGAAAGAGATCAGGATGGGCATTTGCCCACATAAAAGGCATATGGGAAACTTCAAATGGTCACTGGTGGGTCCGGTCTGGCCTTATACATGTAAAAACAGTATGGCTGGACCATTGATACAGGGCGCAGCCTAGTTTCTTGGATTGCTATTTTGACAAGTAAAGACTGGTCGAACACAACGAGCAGCCACTCATTTATTTCCATTATTTGGTTTGACAAGTAGCGACTGGCCGAACACAACGAGCAGCCACTCATTTACTTTCTACATTTAGTTTTTGAAAGAAAGACCAGCCTGATCCGTTCGGTGTCCTTTGACCGGACTGGGCACAAACCCTGTACTAACCGACATGAACCAATATCATTGGACATGGTAGGGGTGTAAAAAAGGAGGCCCAGGCCATTGCCGAAAAGAACTCATGGGACTAGGAATAAGATTATTTAATAAAATAAAGAACTCTGCATGTTCCCCTGCATCTAGAGTCTGTACAGTCCTTTGCTTTGCAAATGTTCTTTCTTTGCTTATGTTGAGTCATGGTGTAAGCTTAGTGTTCACCTATGTCGGAGTACCCTCCCAAAACGGCCCCAAGTGTAATATTGGGATTCCTTGTTTTGGATGGTCGGCATGGGAATTCTGTAAGAGGCTTTGGCCATCCTATGTAAGTAAAGTTAAAAGCTTACTTGTTTCCCTCGTGATGTACCCATCTTGTTAAAGTGAATATATTACGAGTTTTCTTTCCACACTCTTGTGTATTTTGTGTCTTTGTTTTCGAAGAAGCGTTCAAGTAATCTGCGCCCACTTGAAGGAGGTGAAGGCTTGCAGCTTACTAGCGAGAGTTTGCCACGCCGCGCGATCCGAAGAAGTCGGCCCGTGACAACTAGTATCAGAGCCCAGATTCTGCCCAATGTGGGGAAGCGATCAGAGTCGGTGTAGATTGTTGCGCCAACTTGCTGTTGTTGAGGAAAATGCCATGGCATCCCAATACAATCTATGAGGTACCAAAGGCGAGGAGCCGGCCCATCCTGTAGAGACGAGCCCAGCCCATGACCAGGGAAACCTGGAAGGAACGGTGAATAGGTTGGTCGTAGTTGTGGCCACCCATGAGGAAGCCCTCAGCTTTGCTACCGAGACCTTTGAGGAATTCAAGGAGGAGATGAAGTTGATGCGGGAACAGATGGCCGAGTCAGTGGCCATGAACCGATCACTCTCTAACTTGGTGAAGACCTTGCAAGACGAAGTTGCTAAACTTTGGGCTTCAAATCAGAGACTGCTACATATGAACTCAGCTAGTAGTAGCCAAGGGAGGACCAGTAGGATCGACGTTCAACGTCCGGTGAAGTACAGTGGTAGCCAGGATGCGAGGGCGATCGACAACTTTTTGTTTCAAGTCGACTACTACCTGGACCTGCAGAACGTCATAGAAGAAGATCTGAAGATCAAGACCCCAACAATGTTGTTAGAGGGAGTTGCTGTGGCTTGGTGGTGGCGCAAAATGTTGGACATCGAGAATGGAGACTGCACAATCAGGACCTTCGACGACTTCTGCAAACAGTTGAAGGGATACTTCACGCCTATACGTTGGTTGCAAACCTGAAACAGACTGGTGCCTTGAGAGATTACATTCGGGCATATCAGAAGATCATGTTGGACGTGCCTATGATGCCAGAAAAAGATAAACTTAACTGGTTTATCATGCTCCAATCTTGGGCCCAAGCCGACGTGGAGTGATCAAATCCTGAGAGCTTAGAGCAGGCATATGTGGCAGCCGAGCACTTGGTCGACACCCAACGCAGAAGCTACATAGATACCTTCAAGTCTACGAAGGAGTCCGACCACGACGGTAAGAGGGAGGAACGACGAGACAATAGAAGTGAATCGTCGCCCCAGAAGCCCAACAACAGAAAACCCCTCTTTCGCAAGGACAACAATGGGCCACCAAGAGAAGTGACTTGTTGGGTTTGCAGAGGAAGGCACTATACGCGTGTCTGCCCAAAACGGGTGAGACCCACCAAATAGGCCAATGCTGTGAGGGCTACCGAAGGCGGGACTGAAGAAGGGGAAGGATCGAGGATTGGTGCACTTCAGCTTCTCAACTCACTGCAATGTGAAGAGAAAGCCAAGGTCACAATGACGCCTTCCAGGGAACTCATGTACGTTGAGATTCTGGTGAACGGAAGGCCTACGATGGCTATGATAGATACTGGTGCCACGCACAATTTCGTCTTAGTTGTGGAAGCGAGGAGACTAGGCCTCACCCTTGAGAGGGGAGAGTTGCGCATGAAGGCAGTCAACTCAAAGGCAAAACCCATCCATGGAGTGGCCCGGGATGTGGTTGTGAAGATTGAGAGTTGGTTAGAGAAAGCCAACTTCTCTGTGGTCCCGATGGACGATTACCAGATGATTCTTGGCATGGAACTTCTTAGTGCAGCGAAGATGGTCCCGATGCCGCATTTGCGTAGTGTTAGCATTATGGATGAGAAGTCTCCCTGCATGTTGCCAGCGGTAACACTGAGGAAAGACAAGGGCAAGGTCGCGATGATATCTGCGCTCCAATTGAACAGAGGCCCAAAGCATGACGACGAGATGGACTTGGTGGCAACCAGGGAAGTGCCTAAAAACTCTCATGGTTTGGTCCCAGAGGCGCTTGCGCCTATCTTAGAGGAATTCACAAGGACAATGCCTGCGAAGCTCCCTAGATGGCGGCCACCTCGGCATAAAGTGGGCCATGCCCCTACATAATTGAAGAAACATGCAGATCAAAGATGAGGGTCAATGGAATTTCGAGCGGGCAACCAAGTCCTTGGAAGCTTTACGCAGACTGGGCAGGCATCTTTCGTGGGTGATGCCGAGCACGGATCAGAAAGTATGAAGGGCCATTTACTGTGGTCAAGATGATGGGAAAGCTGGCGTACAAGTTAGATCTTCTGCTAGACTTCAAGGGGCATCCTGTGTTCCACATCCGCAACCTTCAGCCCTTCTATGCCGATGCTGAAGACCCGGAAAGAAGCCAGCCATGGTGAGAACCAATCTTGCAACGAGCTCCTTCGACCTGAAGGACCACCAAATGGACAGTTGGACCAAATCCTTCGGCACAAAATCAACTACTGTGGCGAACCAAGTGATACTTGGTCAGGTGGGTAGACGAAGACCAGCCAACAATGGAGTATGGCTTCCGTTTGAAGCGAAGTCATCCAGAAGATGTTAGGGTCTACCATGAAGCTGCTGGCGCAGAGGACGGCTCTTGTTTTGAAGGGGGGAGCCTGTTCCCCTGCGTCTAAAGTATGTACAGTCCTTTGCTTTGCAAATGTACTTTCTTTGCTTATGTTGAGTCATGGTGTAAGCTTAGTGTTCACTTGTGTCGGAGTACCCTCCCAAAACGACCCCAAGTGTAATATTGGGATTCTTTGTTTTGGATGGTCGCCATGGGAATTCTATAAGCAGCTTCGGCCATCCTATGTAAGTAAAGTTAAAAGCTTACTTGCTTCCCTCGTGACGTACTCATCTTGTTAATGTGAATATATTGCGAGTTTTCTTTCCAGACTCTTGTGTATTTTGTGTCTTTGTTTTCGAAGAAGCGTTCAAGTAATCTGCACCCACTTGAATGAACCGAAGGCTTGCGGCTTACTGGCGAGAGTTTGCCATGCCGCACGGTCCGAAGAAGTCGGCCCGTGACACTGCATGCCAAGGCCATTATAATTTGAGCAAATATAGAGCTGTGCTAGATTTGTTAACAAAGACAAATGTTTGATTCCTTTTACTGAAGTTGTAGATCCATTTGCCATTTGTATTTGTGTTTTAGTGATTTTTTACTTGGATCGCCGGCCCTTTGCAAGTCTAAGTGATGACGATTTCTTTCATACATGGTTATGGTTATGTATCTTCTGGTGAAAGATTTGGATCATTCCCAATGAAGCCTTCTTTGCTAATGCACGTTTTAATTTCCACCATTTATTGCAAACCTTTTGAAGGGAGATTTTTAGCTATCGTGAAGGCTTTCTGGCTATCGGATTGGTTCCTCACTTCTTCTATACTGCTTGTTCTCTATTTCTTTTGTTTTTCCATTACTCTTTAGTTTCATTTAATACAAGCTCTCTCTCTCTCCTCTCTCCTGTGTGTGCCAGTGAATATATATATTTATACATATAAGATCATAAAAAAACATACCACTTAGGTAGGGAATGAAGCCATGCCTATTAATTTTTGTTTTTCGTAATTTAGCAGTATCTTCAAATATATTTGTTGATAAACATACATTAAGTTAGTTATTAATTTATTTATTAATATACCATAATAATTAAAAAAGAAATGGATCTTATAACATTAAAATTTTAAATAGTAGAAAAAAACACTTCTTTTTATAAAAGTAATTTTCAACTTGAACATTATTTAGATTAAATTAGTGTTTATAATGAACAAATTAGGAGATTCACATTTCGTTCAAAACACTTTTTAACACAAATATAAGAGATCTTGGTTTTTCTTTGTGACAGAAGTAGTGCGGGGTGTGTGTGTGTGTATATATATATATATATAATTTTCAATGACATTGCTATCTCTTGTA